>NC_054375.1:119408083-119510583 GCF_017654675.1 Xenopus laevis | reverse complement strand
CACATCTGCTATACGTAAATACTAGTACTAGTACTGGTATGGGATATATTATTCAGAAACCTATTGTTCTGAATTACAGGCAGGCCTTATCCTAAAGAAAAGAGGGGACATAGAAAATGCACCCACTTTATATTCCAGTCAAAGCAGATAAAGGTATAGGATCCGTTATCCGGAAACGTAGCGTTGCAATAAACACGCAGGGCTTTGCCCGCTTGCATTGAGTCCTGAGTGCCGGTTTTCTTCCGTGCTAATGTGTCTCATTAAGGGTTGCCGATATCTTCTAACTGTGCACCGGATCAGCTTGAATCCAAGAGGCCAGGGAGTACTGGTGGTTTTTGGAAATTGGACTGTGCTTCTCCCAAAGATTCCATTTTAATCAAATTATTAAAATGTTTTTTTTCTCTGTAATAATAAAACAGTACCTTGTACTTGATCCTAACTAAGATATAATAATCCTTATTGAAGGCAAACCAATCCTATTGGGTTTATTTAATGTTAAAATTGTATTTTAGACAAAGTATGGAGATCCAAACTGCAGAAAGGCCCCTTATCCACAAAACCCCAGGTCCAGAGCATTCTGGATAACAGGTCCCATACATGTATAAGCAAATCCTACCATATTTTCAATAATATATATATATAAATGGGACCTGTTATAGAGAATGCTCTGGACCTGGGGTTTTGCAGATAGTGGATTTTTTTTTTTGTAATTTGGATCTTCATACCTTACATCTACTAGTAAACTATGTAAAGTTAATGGGATGACTTTGCTTCCAATAAGAATTATATTGTATTTTAGTTGGGATCAAGTACAAGATAATCATTATAAAATAAATTGGATTATTTGGATAAAATTAAATATGTGGGAGACGGCCTTTTCGTAATTTCGAGCTTTCTGGATAATGGTTGTTAATTCAGATAGCGGATTCCATATATATATATATATATATATATATATATATATATATATATATATATATAGTAACATATTTACATATAGATAAATTAACATATCAGAAAGCAGAAAAATATCAGAATTTTGGATACCATAAATGGAGTGATTGGACATTAGCATGGGTTCTCAAATAAATATTTATCTACCTGATTTGGGGGGAAACCATCTGACCGTAAGCTGACTGTATATCTCAGACCCAGACAAAAAAAAATAAGCTTTCTAGATGTTGTATAACATTAGTTCTGAATCTGATCTAAACAATTAGTCATAACATATTAGGTTCTATTATGTTGGGTGCTCATCTAACGGAGACAGACACCCTATAAGAGGCCTTAAATATGTATTACTGTAAAGAAATTTACAAAACATAATTGTCATCTACAACAATACACAATTCTTGGCAACAACAATCTTATTTTGCATAAGGACTATAACACAAGAATCATTTTGATGACTCTACTTGTTGCCTGCCTTCCTGTATTGCTTCCCAATCAAGTCAATGAGTAGAAAAAAGCAATTAAAATTCCCAGTGAGCCATGGTGTCCCTTAGAAATGCTTTCATGCTATATGTGTAGAGAGCCATGAATGACACTTGAACCTACTTATCAGCAATTATCATCAGTTTATCTGTGATGTGTTTTGTAACATGTGCAGGACTCGGCATGGCAACCCCCACTGCTTATTGATATAATATTATTATAGTTTCTAACCCAAACAAAAAGTACAAAGCAGGGTATCAGTACATTATCTTTAAATGTATATGAAACCCATTTCACGCTGGTCCTACTGACCTGTATCATACTAGATAATGTAACATGACCTTGTTTCACTCAGAAGATAAAGAATTCCCTAAACACATGAATACAGCCATTTTTTGAAACACAGTAGACTGCTTTACCAGTGTAATTAATAGGTGTGAAATTATTGTAGAATCTCTAGCATGGTAACACACTTTTATTGCAAACAACTCACTGACTAATACAGCTGTAGTTGGCTTTTACCCGTTGCACAAAAGAAAGCATTTTTCTCCCTGTTCTATTTTTACAGTTTCATTGTAGCCTCTAACTTTACGAAGTTAAACAAAGAATGTGTATTGATGTTTGTGAACTCTTGAGTGCAATGGAGTTAGCATCAAGGATTATTCAAGGCTTATTTATTGAGAAATGTGCTTTCTGGTTTATGTGTGTGCTGTTTATTTTTTTCTTTTCCGCAAGAAAACAGTTACAGGAATGTAATTGTGCAATTTCAGTTCATGCTACAATATGAGAAAACGAACCCAACGTTGAAAATTTAACTTTCAGTGAAGGACCAGGTAGTAGAGCGCAACCCTACACTACAGAAATGTGTTATACCATGAATACAGCCAATGCACATTATTGTACCACAAACACAAGTGGCTATATAGATAGATCCCCCACACACATACAAGATGTAAAAGCATACCCCTTAGTACTCATCAAAGTGACAACGACAACTGCACCTCACAGCAAATAAAAAGTCCAGCATTAGATGCAAGGTCCTGTTGCTGCCTGTCCCTACTTGAGGGGTGCTACTTAACTTGTGCTCTTGAATGACAAGTTAGCAGCAGAAGGAAGAATGAATTTGCATCCTCATGAATGCAGTGTTGCTGAACACTGGAGTATTGTATTCATTGGGGTAATGCAAGTGCTCCATGCAATATAGAGACGTGCAGGACAGGGTGCAAGATAAAATGGTCTACATTTTAATAACATCAAGGAAGGGACAGTATAACAACCTTCTTCCATATGACTTCTATGAATAGTGCTTGTGATAATTAAGCCATAGATTCTTAGTAATTAAAACAACAGGCAGAAAGTATGTTCAGCATAAGTCCTATGTATTGAACTCATGTTTATCAGGGGGGTTTACTACTCCTTTAAGGGGGAACTCTATTTCAGTGCTATACATTAATGTATAATTGCTGTTGCCATAATAATAGTACCTTGTATAACAACAGTTATATGACAGTATTGGACCTCTGGAATCCTTGTCACCCAAGGAAATCTAAAAATACATAAAACTGTGCTTTAGAGTAGTGCTGATTGATTAGACTGGATAGCAGAAGTTAAATATACAGTTAATTTGGGGCTCCTTTGGGGCAATAGCCTGGTACAAATCACTCAATATGTAAATTGCCCTGGGTGCTTTAGTCCCTAGCCCAGCTCTATAAATAAGTACAACCAGCACAAATAAACTCACCCTGCACAGTTAGCAACCCGGGTGCAAAAGACCTGCATATACAGATGGTGGAAGTTGTAGTGTTAAAAACCTCTACCACTTTTACTTCCAATTTTACCTCCTTGCTTTATTATAGATATAGATCATAAGGATAGGAAAAGGCAATGAGAACCTACAGCCAAAACCCTAATCTGGAAGTTTTTGAGCAATTCTTTTCAGATTTGGGCACAAGTTGCAGGCTTCCTGGTGTCCTGGTTTTAAGGGGCATTCCACATACCAGGATGTTGGATAATGCACCTGTAATTATCAAATTGGCATTTTGACATTGACCCACAGGGATTATGATATTAAGGTACCCCTTCTGAACTTGTGCAACATATTATTGGAAGTATCATTATTCCCCTGCAAACAATGCAGTCCCTCTAGCATTGTCACGTAGCTTTAAAAAATGTATGCCCATCAAGTCAAGCTTTTCAAACCCTTTATTATATTTATTTGGATCAAAAGAAAGGCAGACAAGAACCCTTATTGGTCAATAGCCAAAGGCAGACAAGAACCCTTATTGGTCAATAGCCAAATGCAGACAAGAATCCTTATTGGCCACAAGGTGGAACATAAATCTCCCCTAAGTCTCATTATTACAACCAGATTTATTCATTATCGATACCATCAGAAACATTCACTTAAATTAATTAATAATAATTCTACACAATTAGTGATTGTAAAGGATTTCCATTACTTTATTGACCTGATATTAAAGACATTTTGAATGTGTGTAGTTTGTACCACCATCGGGGGCAGCAGGACAGCTTCCTGTGAGAGGTTCTTGGCAATTCGACACATCTACAAGGAATTCTAGAGGCACTTCAAGAACATTCAGATGTTTAACTGTTGTGTTAGTGATCATAGATTCAGACTGGGCTGCAGGCCAAAGTGGGAAGACTATAAGCAAGGTGCTTTGCAACTACGTTGGTAAAAGTCTGGAGAATTTCTTCCTTGCAGCAATAAAGCTTTCAATGGCAAATTTCAAAGGCCAATTGTAAGAGATTTTCTTTAAACATATATTAGAAAAAAAAATCATTGTAACATTCTTTGTTTAACTGAAAGAAATTGTCTTTTGCTCCCTTTTATTTTTGTTTCTTTTCTTTATTCTTTCTTTCTTTTTTTTTTTTTTACAGAACAGCAGCTCCCACTTTTCCCTACCCAATTCTGCAACATGATTAGATGAGAGAAAAACAACTCTATACCTTGCCATAATATCTGAAGTAACAGTCGAAAAAAAAATCTGAGCAGGGTTTTGTGTATTGGATGGCGTCTAGGCAAGTATCCTGTAAAGTCTTATATCCTTTGCCTTTTTGTGACAAAAAACAGTTTTAGGTGAAAAAAATATATATTTTTTGGCTTGGTCCTATCGCCCTGTCCTGAAAGAGAGAACCCCTCTTTGATAAAGATTCCCCAATAGAATTATCAGTGTTATGGTGAGAAGAATAGTGATGGGCGAATTTGCGCCGTTTCGCTTCGCCGAAAAATTTGCGAATTTCGCGCGAAATTCGCGAAACGGCGAAAAAATCGCGAAACGGCGCCGGCGTCTCGCTTTTGACGCCGGCGCCCGTTTTTGACGCCGGCGCCCGTTTTTCCGACGCCGGCGCCCGTTTTTGACGCCAGCGTCCGTTTTTGGGCGTTTCGCGAATTTATTCGCCTGCCGCGAATCGCGCAAATTCACGCCTGGCGAATAAATTCGCCCATCACTAGAGAGGAACGTACACATAGACTTGAATGCACCTTTCATCTAATCTCAATCTCTGTAATGCAGTTATTGTGCCCCTCTCTGTGCTCAAGAGTAATGCACAAAAATAATGCACAGATAACCTTGTTTTAATTGGAAAAAAGCAGAGATTTTAAATCTCCTCTTACAAAATCTGCATTCTTTCAGGGTGGCTGCATTTGCTTATTTTCCTATACATCTTACCCACGCCAACTACCTGTAGATCACTAAATACTATTTGCTCAAGTCAGCTCCTTTCAGGGATCTTTTGCCCTCCTGTCAGCTGTTGAAGAGAAAGAGCTCTTAACACTGTCAAAGTGTGCAGCCATCCGTTTGGTTGGCTCTGGGGGTTCCTCATCGAATCCTCTTAAGATAAATTCTTACTTGCATAGGGCGATTAGCTTCGCAGCTCCTAACCGTCTCTCACATTAGAAAAGCATGATACCCCCCGATCAGCATGGGCTTGAGACTGCCTTTGGCCGCTGTCTTCAAGGCCTTGTGAAGATGTAACAAAATGCTGCTTTTTTTTATGTTTTTCTTTTTTTTTCTATTTTGAAGATGACAGGCTAAGCTTGACAATGTAATCCTTCAGGCTTGTCTCGTTACTGAAAAGCTAAAGCAGTGTCAACAGAACTAGCTGATAACAGTCTTCACACCAAGCCTAACAGCATCATTGCAAGAAGTAAAACTTTCACATTACATATCCATATGTTTCTTTTCCCCTCAAAAAGATAAGGGAATCCTGCTGCAGGAAATACATAACCTGTAGTAACAATGCATTTCAGCCAGGAGAGAGTCAAAAAGACTCAATTGGTGCAGTTTTTGGTCTTATCAAGGCCTTCAGCACAGTAAGAAACTGTTGAATACGGCTTCTGTTTATCATCTTGTTTTTCCATTGCCTCATTCCTAAGGGCTAGGGATGTAGCGAACTGCCGATTTGGTGTTCGCGAACGCCGTTCGCGAACACCGGCAAAAAATGCGAACGTTCGTGAACTTCGAACACCGCTAAAATCGTTCTATTCGAACGATCGAAGGATTTTAATCGTTCGATCGAAGGATTTTCATTCGAATCGAATGATCGAAGCCATTCGATCGAATGCTTTTCATTGGATCGAATGCTTACAATCGTTCGAACGAATGGAAATCGTTCGATATTTAGCGGTCGAAGGAATTCGAATGGTCGAATGGTCGAACGATCGAACGCGAACTCAAACTGCGAACGTTCCCAAACGTTCGCGAACATTCGGCGGACGCGAACGGTCGAAGTTCGCGCGAACTTGTTCGCGGGCAAACAGTTAGCTACATCCCTACTAAGGGCCTCTCCTGATGATTTGTTGTTGGATTCACGGCCACTCATACTCAATTACAACGGCCTACACCCATCTCCCTTCTATTCACCATGAATAATTCTTTGGTGTTATAATCTGAAGCAAAGTAGGGTATTAAAAAGGACCAGCTCAGACCAGGGAAGGGCAATGGAGTGTATAGGGCTTCCTCAAATACATTTCCTTCCATATAGCACATAATCAATTCCCTGGGCTCATGTGTAGGACATTATAACAACTATATTTTATTTTATTAAGGTTCCCTGGAGTTGTGTAATGTAATGTATTTGCTGCAACATATATGTGCTTTGTACTTTCACTTCCCGCCGTATGCAAATTACCCAACGCTAGCGCAACTTCGATTTGCTTGCCGAAGTAATGCTAGCAAAAATTAGCCATCGTTCGGCGCCCTGGACGCAACTTTTTTTCTTTAGTAAATTTGCATTGTCCTAGCGAATTTACGCCTGGCGAAGTGTTGTGATGGCTGCGAAGCCGCCGCTGGAGAATCTTCGCCGCTTAGTAAATTTGCCCCTTGAGATGGTGGTAAACGTAACAAATACCATTTGTTGCAGGAAAGATCTTTCATTTTCATTACAGACACTTAAAGCAGAATCGTCAGATATACAGGTAGAAACTATAGAATTCTACCTGTATCTGACAATTCAGCTGTAAACAGTCGCCTTCAAATGCACCCGATCAAACCTTTTCAATCTTCCCGATCAACAAGCTTTTGCCATTATTGGTCGTCTCGTCTCCCGCCATACATGCACCTAATATTGTATGAAACTTTGTTTTGTACGATAATATCTGTGCATTTTTGGTCACCTTAACTCCTTGTCTATGCTAAGTACTGTTCAATAATCCTTTTCAGTGTTGCAATTCACTGCTCTAAATGAAAGACTTTGTACATCTAGGTTGGTAACTTGCTCATATCCACCACAGAGTTAAGCACCCTGGAACTCCTGTTTCAAATATGCAAACATATGGCAAAGTGTGCATTGAGTCAGACTATCACTCCTGCTAATACACATTATCCCAGTTACAGGAGGAAAATGTTACAATAGAATTACACTAATGTAGTGGGGGAGGACATGCAGTGTGCGAAAGCAGGAATTCTGGTGGGAATGGGAGACCTGTAAAGCAAGTGTCATGCCAATTTTGCAAGGGGTCTCTTGCATTTTATCATGTGACCCCTTACCTCCCAATTGAGAGCTCTGTGGACGCAATACCTGTATAATCTCCTAAATATTTTATTTCCCTGGCTTTTATTTGTATCATTAGAATAAATTCTAGGCTTTTACACTCTAATTCTTGAGGAACACTTCTGTTTACCAGAGCTATTAAGAATTTTAATATTAAAGTGCTCTCGGGATATATACTCCCTGCTTTTCCTGCTGATATTGCCCTTGGTAAGTAATAAGGTAATAAAAATATGCTGCATCCTGAGCTGGATGCCATACAACACATGGCAAAAATCACTGGGGAAAGTACAGACTAACAAATGTAACTATGAAGTCAAGATTGGAATCATGAAACAGATAAGTAGTTGCACAGCAAGGGCTCAGGGAACGTGCACATTTGCATTTGTTATATGCCTGGATACATTTTAAAAGAGAAAGGGTGGTACCCATACATAGAGCTTAAATACACAATTCAGAAGCAGAAAGCAAGCAAAGCCTGACAACGTGGTTCTTTATAGCCTGGAAATCAGCTGTTGATGGCTGTTGGGAGATACTGGGAGATGTAGTCTGGCATTCATGACAAAGAGCTTTCCTAAACCAAATGCAGCCTTAGAATCCCTATCAGGGATATCTACATCTACATTTAACTACAGGAGTTATGGATCTGATTTTTTTTTTCTGTGTATTTATAGTAAACTAGAATTCTACATAGTCTGCTTCATTTAATTATTTTAAAATTATTTTAAAATGCTTCATAAATTATTTTAAGTGGCATTGTTATTCAAAGACAATTCTTTATCCAAACCAGGTAAAAATGGATGGGAAAGGGGATAGGACCTTTTTTGATCTCAAGGAGCTTTGTATCATAAGGAAAGATTGTTACCTACGCTCAAAGTACAAAGCACAGGTTACTTGTTCTAGGGATCATTTATGTATATCTTATATTGTATGCAACTGAGAACACATAGTTATGCAATTAATTAAAGTACTTGCATCCATACAAACTCCTGCACTTCCATATGGTTACTAATGCATTCATCCTGTATCTTCTGATGAACTGTGAGCAACTGCACCTACTTTCGCTGGAAACAGGACGGCACATTTAGAGTTCTCAAGGCAGGTTGCATCAATAATTGCCAGTGAATTTTGAACACATGCTTTGAAAATACTAGACCCAACCTGCACCCAATTTGCATCAAAATGAAAGGGCAGTTACACCCATGAGACACACCTGGCACAACTGTTGAGCCTTGTGCCAAATACACTGCTAAAAATACTGCACATAGTAATTTGTGTCCAAAGTTGCACACTGCTCTCGTGTTTGTTAATGACCCCTCCTGCCTTTAACTTAAGCTTTGACTGTCCTTACTTGGAAACATGACCACCACCACCACCCACTGTTCTGGGTAGGTAAAGGATGGGAGGTCAAGTTTCAGTGATAGCAGCTGAAATCCTGGTATTTCCAGATTCCCTGGGTAACGAAATGGCATGGATCCCCCCTGTTCTTTTTCCTCTTTAATGAATAATACAAATGACCCTAATATTATACTTTTACCCCATTAGAAAACATAGCTATTTCATTATTAATTGTATTATTATTATAGTTGTTATTATTATAATTATTATTATTTTTATTACAATAGTAACAATACTACTACCAATAATAATAGTTATTATAATATCGTTGTTGCTGTTATTATTATCAATAATAATAATAATATTGATAAAGCATCAACATATTCTGCAGCACTGTACAGTAGAAGGGTATATGCATCAAACATAAAGATTACCTACAAAAATACAACCAACAACTGATACAAGAAGCAAATTGCATTCAGAGCACTTCCATGCGAGGGCAAAGAATCAAAATAGCAAATATTTTTTTAACAAATCCTAATTTTTACAAAGTAATTGTCAGCTTACACCAAAAGCTTATTTCATGCAAATCAAGCTGTTAATTAAATTGTGGATAAATTCCCTACAGATGACGAATAACTTCAGACAGTTCCACTGCAGTATGTCCTAATAAATACATGTATTGCTTTTTTTTTTTTTAAATAAAGTAACATTTACCCAGTTTGTACAGGAGAATGTCAGTGAATACCATGGGCATTAAAAAAAGATGCAATAGCTATGCCAATGTAATCATCAAAACTTTTGTATGTGTCATAGCTGTTGAAGGAATATTTAAGCTTTGCCTGGGTACAATGAAAGGGGAGAGTAGAGATTGATTCAAATATCACTTTTTTTTGTGTATAGTGATACACTGTGTTGAATGTATAATAAGCTGTCTTTTAGCAGATTTAAAGCTGCACAAATGCAGTGCTATTTTTTATCTGGCTGAAAAAGCAGTTATAGAGATGCTTAAAGGGGTATGCACTCATGTAACTGTAAATTACTGTCCCTAGCCTACCCTCCCACTCTCTATTGACTTGATTATTGGTTGCCCAAATTTAGGATACTCATTTTTGTCAGTATGACAAACTGAAACACACTTGTACTCAGAATATCTTTGTATACAGTCCAGTCAATGGTCAGCAAGGATGGGTGGGCATTAATGACTTTGCATGGGAATGAATAAATAAATGACTGCATACTCAGTGTATGTAGAATGTTCCACCTCAAGGAGATGCAGGTGTTACTCTGCTGAGCACTTAGTAGGACAAGAGGGCAGCCTGTGGACAGGAGGGATTTTCTTGATTAGAAAGTCATTAGTTGAGGTGAAGAACCAAAGAAACCTTCATGATTTTCATTCTTTTCTCAACTACCATTCTCCAGCATTTGTTTTATTTACAAATGAGAATTCAAATGAGTTATCTTTCCTGCGACGGCTTCATTTTCCCACACAAACCCTGTAGCTGGCTGATGCAGGGGTCTGCAAATTTACAGAGAAAAGAACAGAGTAAAAGAATTCTTTTCAGCTCCGTTTCTTATGTTTCATTTCGCTCCTCACACCCCCTTCTCACACCACCCCATCCCACTTTAGCCTTCTTTATGTTACACGATCACTCAAATTGAAGCCCAGGAGGGTCCTATAGGCAATGCATAGTATCCCTGGGAGAAAAAAGCCCCCAACAATCTATACACCAGATGTATAATGTTATATGGTCAAACTGGCAAACACAAAAGCAAAAAAACAAAGCCGTGAATTAGGGAGAGGTATTCAAAGGCATGTTTTCAAAACAGCCCAGCCAAGTGCCTGGCTAGTTCTCCAGAGACTAAACGTTTGAAAAAAAAAGGTGCTAAAGAACAAAAGAGAAAAAAGCAGTAGAAAGGCTCTTTTTTTTCTAATTAGCTGAGGCCTAACAGGCACTGAATATCAGAACTTGTAGGGGGTTATGTGACTGGCAAAATAAAAGACGTCTGCTTTGGAGCATGCACACAGCAAGGAGAACACTGCTTAATGCATTAGGTCATGCAGGAACGAGCACACTCATTTACATTGGTGTGGGAGGAGATGGCACCAATTCTGCTGTTTCACACTGATATATGTCTTAATTTGTGCATGATTATTAGTAAAAACCTGTTGCAGCTATTATGAACTGATCTTGCTAGTTAACTTGCTTTTCAACATCTAGCATTAGAGGGAATGAAGAGCTTTCCATACCTGGATGTAGTAATAGTTAGAATGTTCGTGGTTTAGTACTGCCTACAATGTGCATTTCATATACAACACATTATTGTCTCTAAACTATGAGAAGATGCATGTTCTAATCTACATAGGTGGGCAAGGAAGATGTGAAGAGCGTGAGCAGTGGGCTGCTAGACATAATGGCTTGATTACTGATGTGATTAAAGTGATGGAGAGATGCCAGTGCCTCCAAACCCTCCCATCTACTTTATTTCATTTGAGCAATGTTGGAAATCACAGATGTTACATTGAAATTGAAATACCTGCTCAAAAGTGACAGACTGAGCTTTTGTGAGGCTACTTTTAACTAGATTTAGATATCATGCAAAAAGTGTAAAAAATTGTGGATCATGAAAAAAAGGATGCAAAAAGTGTAAATAAGAGGAGTAAGCCACTGTGTTTCTTGCACAATTAACTGAGCTTAAAAACACGCTCAAGCCTAACATAACCACGTGCAATGACAAGTAATGGCTGGAGTGGTGTAAAGGTCACTGCCACTCAAGCAGTGGAAATCATACTTTAGGGGTTATTTACGAGCATGAAAGAAGTAGGCATAGAGCAAAAATTGGTGCAATCCTACATATTTTTGTACTTTGCACACTATACAGAATTTCTGCTTTGAAAAGTGTAAAAATTTAGACACATAAATTATGGAGTGGCAATGCATGCAGGCCACAATGTGGCACCGTGTCAGAGTCATGTGGCTTACATAATATTTTTTAAGATACTGAGGAGGACAGTACTTTCTTTCTTATCTGACTTTTCCACCTCTGCAGGCCAGCACAAACAAAAACAATCTCCTTCTTAATATCTTTTCATTACTTCTCGTGTCCCACCCCATTCTCAGCAATGAAACACTTTCTGCCTACTGCCCTTTCTTGCAGTACTAGCTGCTACAAAACGTGTTTTTTTACTACAACATGTTTCGGGCTCAGGGCCTATTATCAAGTGTAGTGCTATACTTGATAAAGGGCCATGAGCCCGAAACATGCCTTGGTAATAAAACACGTTTTGTAGCAGCTAGTACTGCATTATTGGCAGTACTCCATATTACTTGTCTATTTGTTGCTCCTGAGGTGGGGGTGTAGACTGAGATTGAGAGGCTTATAATTATCTCCAGAAGCACAGTCACCTTCATAGTGTGGTTACTGCCTTACTTTCTTGTAAATGCCTTTTTGGCTGAATGGAAGCAAATCCCCCAACTAGATTAACCTTTAATATGGCGTAGAGAGTGCTATTCTGAGACAATTTGCTATTGGTCTTTTTATTATTTGTGGTTAGTGATAGGTCAATTTGTCCCGTTTCGATTTTTACCATGAAATCCGCAAAATGGCAAAAAAATTTTGCAAAACACCACTTTGCTTGTTTTGGATGCCATCATTCGTTTGTGGACGCTGGTGTCCATTTTTTTTGGACACCGGCGAATTTTCGCAGCAGATTCGTGGATTTATTCGCCGGCGAAGCGTGGGAATTTGCAGTGAATTCGCGCCTGCCGAATAAATTCGCCCATCACTATTTGTGGTATGTATTATTTTGTTCAGTAGTTTGTTCATTAGTTAGTAGTGTGTTTATTAGTTTGTTCAGTAGATCTCCAGTTTGCAATTTCAGCAACAATCAGGATGCCACAATCACAACCAAGTAGTGGTTTGAATCAGAGACTGGAAGAAGAATAGGAGAGGGCCTGGACTCACAGAGCAATATCTTTTTTTTTTTGAATATTTGGAAAGAGTCTGAAAGCAAAAAACTATACAAAATTAAGACCATTTGAAAAGTTGTTAAGAATTGACTCTTTTATAACATAAAAGAAGTTAACCTAAAGGTGAACTACCCCTTTAAAATGAATAACCATGGATTCAGAATTATATGTTGGACCAACAGTTATTTTTATATTTTTGCTTCTGCCAATATTGTGTATGTAGGAAACCAATACATCAAATTAAATCTGAATTTAAAGTGACCTTTCCATTTCCCATCCACCTGTTTTCACCTTCATTCAAGCACACACCTACACATTAAACCCCACCTCCATTACATCTATTTTGTCCCCCATTTTTTCTGATAATTATATCCTCAATCACCACCACCCCAATTTATAAAGAGACATGTGCTATAGGGATATACAGAGAGGGTAACACATGATATAAATGATTATGTATTTTCTCAAAAACCAAATAGAATGGTTTTAAAAATAAGGATACATTTGTGGATCACAAATCAAAATGATTCAAGGACAGCCAAGATCAGATACATCCATTTCCAGCTCTTGCTTTGGCAGATACACAGAAATTTAGTTGTATAATTCATTAACTGCAATATTAATATGAAGGTTTCAGTGCATTCTGTAGTGTTACACAAACAACAATTATGCATACATATACACATAAAAAGGGCTATAGGCTGCACATTGCTGAAAGAGACTGACATTCTCCATCTTTGTCTTAGGGGAAAAGTTGGAGAGAGGGGCTGAGGCTGAAGAGCATTGCTGCACAAAGTGCTCTTGTGTGTATTTAGCAGATTATCCACTTAAACTGAATACAGACTTTATATTAATCTCCCTTGCAAAATGTACATCATAATTTATCACGACTGATGGATTTGTTTCAGCAATATCAAAGTCACCTGCCTAAATATGCATAAAAGGACCTTTTGGCTTTCCAATATTGGGGGAGACTTTGACCTGCCTGGGGAAATAAGGATCCATGAATCATTTGGGATTGAATCTGAGGTGAAAATAATTATTAGTGATGGGTGAATTATTGCTTTGCCGAAAGATGAGCGAATTTCCAGCGAAATTTGTGAAACGGCGAAAAATTAGCAAAACACAGTTGGCGTCTCGTTTTTGATGCTGGCGTCCATTTTTTTATGCCGTCCAAATTCGCTGGCGAAAATGCGCCTGCGTCTAAAAAAAACGGACGCCAGCGTCCATATTTTTATGCTGTTGGTGAATTTTCTTTGCGGTTTCGCAAATTAATTCGCCCTGGCGGCGAATCGCGGGAATTTGCCACAAATAAATAATGGGCGAATAAATTTGCCCATCGCTAATAATTATGAGATACTGCATTTTCTGACGAAAGAGAGAAATAACAAAGCAAGAATTGCAAGATTATTTCTCTAAAAAAACAGCTGAAATAACAAGGCAAAGTTCACAGAGAAGGAAGTTAACACACATACAGAGGACACACAGATAAAGATAGGAAGTTTAAAAAGCACAACTCACAGAAGGAATAGTGTGGGTAGTGATAATACATAGAGCTGCTGTACATGAGAGTTTGACCAGCTTTATGCGATAGCTGCAACCCACACATTGACGCATTTGGACAAAATAGGCACGTGTATAAAAATTTTCACGGGCGCCGAAATTGAGGCACATCAAAATAATTTTGACTCCCATTGACTTCAATACAAATTTTTCGCCGTTTTGTGAATTAGGATCGTTTTTTGATTCTTACAAAATGTATTTGCCCTAGCTCATATAAAGCTTATATGAGAACATCTACATAAGCAAACACTCCCTAAGGGGCCGATTCACAAAGGGTCGAATATCGAGGGTTAATTAACCCTCGATATTCGACTGGGATTTTAGCGCAAATAGTGCGATCGAACAATCGAAGGATTATTCCTTCGATCGAATGATAAAATCCTTCGAATCGAACGATTCGAAGGATTTTAATCGAACGATCGAAGGAATATCCTTCGATCAAAAAAAGTTAACAAAGCCTATGGGGACCTATTGAGTTCGGTAGATTTTAGATGGCGAACTAGGGGGTCGAAGTTTTTTCTTAAAGAGACAGTACTTCGACTATCGAATGGTCGAATGATCGAACGATTTTTAGTTTGAATAGTTCGATTCGAAGTCGTAGTCGTAGTCGAAGACAAAATAGCCCAAAAAACACTTTGAAATTTGAAGTTTTTTTACTTTGAATCCTTCACTCGAAGTTAGTGAATCGGCCCCTAACTGTTCTTTTGGGGGAAAAGGAAAGTTCACACTTTTTTTTTTTTTTAAATCTGCTATTGCATTACAAACATAATTCCTGTGGCAAATGTATATTTTTTAAGTTTCACTTAACTTTCATACATACAGGGGATTATTTATCAAAGGTCAAGTTGATTTTTACCCGAAAAATTTGATTTCGATAGAATTTTTGAGTCAAAACTCAAATTTTCAAAACTGACATTTTTTATTAAAAAAAAGTGAATTTTTCGAGATTTATTATACCCCCGAAGCTGGAAATAGCTCAAATCAGAAAATACACCAGCTAAAACCCGTCAAGGCCATGTAGGAGTCAGTGGCAGAAGATGTTGAAGATGTCAATAGCCTTCATGTTTTTTTTCGGTAGGTTTCACTCGAAAACTCGATTAATTCGAGTTTTTTTTCCTGCGGAAAACACGATTAATTCGAGTTTTTGGGTTGTTAACCCCGAATTCACTGATTCAAATTTTTTCCATTCAAGTTTCTTCTTAAATTAGAAACCATTGGAGTTGTGAGTTCATTCGAGGTATAAAAAAAACCCCCACAAAGCTCTAAAATTTGACTTTTTATAAATAACACTCACAAGGTTTCCTAAATATCTTCATTTTGACTTGGATTCAAATTTTATAAACCTGAAAGTAGTAATACTGAAAGGCTCTTGTGTCACAAGCTATTCAGCAAGTCAGAAAGTGATTTTAAAATAGGAAAGCCGTCTGCAAAACAATAAAAGGAAGGAAATTCTCGGTTATGGCTGCAGTCTGCCACATGTGCGTACTAACACCACACAACATCTTTAACTACCTTGGGATCCCCTGCCGTGCCCAGGTATTGGAACAAATAGAGCAGGTTGGAGTCTACAGTTCCTTCCTTTTATTGTTTTGGAATAAAGCAATTTTTTGAAAGTAACAGTTTCTATTTATCCTGTTTAGTTGCTGCATTTATTCCTGTCACCCTGCTCAGGAAGTGTACAGTTAACATCTGGATATATTGCTCTTATGGAGAAGGAATAGATAAAATAGTATTATGTTTCCATTTAAATAGATTGTTGAATGTATACAGCAGTTGACCAAAAGAAATCAATTCTTTCTTTTATTTCTGATTGAAAATGTTTTATATTTTTTGTTGTTCATTGTTTTAATTCCACATCCATACACCCAAATCAATTTGCCCTGAAACAGAAACTGGACCTACTATACCTCAGTGGACCCCCTGCAGTCTCAGGATCTGCTTCCTCTGTAGTTACGCCCCTACAGTAGATAAATACTAGCCCCTCAGTAAAGACTTAGAGAGTCCAACTTGGTAGAGGAAGAGAAGTTAAGGGTTTGAAGGAGAAGTAAAGTCACAATCACTTATCTGATACCCCGGGCTGGTGCTGCAATTAGCAGAAATCTGCCCTGGCCCTGGGGTTCTTTATTGCAATCCCCATTCAATCGATTTCCTCCTTCAAAATCCTGGGGCCAATGTAAGTGCAGAAGAGTGAAAAAGTCATCTGTTTTGTTAAAGTTCAGCTTTTTCATTCTGTGCAGGTGAACCTGTATGAAGAAAGAAGAAGTTTCATGGTGATCTCTGGAAGAACCCTGGGCTGGGGCACTTTTGTGCTGATATGAGCATTGGCCCTGGGTATTAGATACTGTAAGTGAATATAATCACTTGGAGTGTCTACCCCCCACCCAGTGATTGATGACTTCTACTATAAGCCAATAGCAATATTTTATCAGGTGTGCAATGGCACTGGCATAGGTTCATACATACTGTAAGTGCCAACATATGTCTAAACAATGACCAATCTCTGCAGACTTCTTCCTCTCCACTAGTGATGGGCGAATAATTTCGCCAGGCATGAATTCATGGCAAAAATCATTTTGTGAAACTTAGGTGAAATCCGGTGTCAAAAAATCTGCTGCGCCCAAAAAAAATTTGTCGCACGTCAAAATGGTCACGCGCATGAAAATTGTCGCTCGTCACAATGATTCAGACGCTCATTGACTTTAATGCATTTGTACCAAATAGCAGCATGTATAAAAATTGCCGATTGTGTCAAAATTATTTTGACACCCATTGACTTCAATGCGTTTTGCAATTTTTTTCACCGTTTCGCGAATCACTACCCTCCACCAATCATTGACAAGAACCAAAATACTTTAACAGAAATTAACATCTATTTACATCGCCTGATTGGTGAATACACTACAAAAGGGCTGTCCAGCTGGGTATGTGTAGATTGACGGGGCCCTTTAAATTTTAATGATAATCAGTTATTGCTTATCTTTCTAAATAGTTAATTTCCCTTCATTCTGAAAAGTGCCTATATGTTAGGGTTAGTGAGCCTAGAAGCCAAATGATTTGAATTCCAGACCAAAACATCCAAGAGTTGCTATATAGGAATATAACAGGAATACTTACTGATGCTTCCTAAACCACTTCCACTACTGCCGAGTGACAGAGTTTAAATTACATATTTCCAGTGTCGGACTGGGGTACTAGGGGCCCACCAGAAAACCTTAGACTGAGGGCCCACTTTCCAAACTATTATTCCTTCTCTCTTCATTAAACCTCTTTATTCTCTTAGTCTTTTATCTCTACATACTTTACTCTATTTTCCCATTATTAAGCCCCTTAAAGAAATAGGGAATGACCATGAAATAGGCAAAAGAATAAGAAGCAAGAGGCCCACTGACAGCTGGGCCCACCGGGAGTTTTCCTGGTATCCCGGTGGTCTAGTCCAACACATGATATTTCCCCCCGTAAAGAATGATATTGTGTCAGATGTATACATAAAAGATGTCGAAAACAGCTTAGCAAATAGGTTTCCCATAATTTATTTTATTTCTTATATTATATTGTTAGATTGTATTTGCATTTTTATTCAAAAAAGCCTGAAGCCTGAAATAAAGTGTTGATACTACAACTTCTACTGCCTCCCCTTCACAAGGCAGCACTAAACTGTTTCTGTTTCTCAAGGATTCGGTCAGAGAAAAAGGTGTTATCAGAATCTTTACAGACACGGTTCTTTGAAGTTTGCGAATGTCATCAACCGGGACATTAATTAAACACTGAGGGGAAATTGAAGAATTTAACTACAAATGACATTCAGTATACTTTAATTAGAAATTTCTAGGTGAAGAGTGAATTGTATGTGCAGTTTACACGACAGAGAAATCTGCTCTTCAGAAGATAATATTCATTCTAGTATGTCAAACGTTTTGCTTTGGATACTCACATTGCCAAGGTCTTCTAAATATGTGTTTTTGTTTTTAGCTTTATCATAGTTTTATAATTCAGGTATGGGATCTGTTATCTGGAATGCTTGGGATTAATTTCCCGGAATCTTTTTCTTTCCTTTTATAGTCATTTTGTAATATGGAGAACCTTAAGGCTACTAAATAATATTAAAACATTAAAAATGTCCCAGCTGATGACATTCACTAACTTCAAAGAGCCATGTCTGTAAAGATTCTGATAACACCTTTTTTTATGAAGGGGAGGTAGTGGGAGTTTAATTTCAGACTTCCGGCCTTTTTGAATAAAATGATAGTTACATAGTTAAGTTGGGTTGAAAAAAGTCCATCAAGTTCAGCCCCTCCAAATGAAAGAGCACATATATACACACACACACACTCACACCGACCCCTCCATACACTCATTTAAACAATAAATATCAATATCTATATTCATTGTAGATTTTAGTATCACCATAGCAGATTATATTATGTCTGTCCAAGAAATTATCCAAGACTGAGCCGGCAGCTTATTGGCCGTGTGTGGGGCCATCCAACGGATGTCCCCAAACGATATCTGGCAGATGCTGATGGGGCAGGGTAAAAAATCCGGCGAAACGCGGCCGCATCTTTTCGTTGAGGCGGTCCCGCATTCCGACCGCCCGTATGGCCTCCATTCTGATCCGATCATTGGGTCCTAGCCTGATATTGCCCCCCTCAATGTGGGCATATAGGAGGGAGATCCGCTCATTTGACAACATCACCAAACTAGTGGATCTCCCTGTGTATGACCCATTTCTGAAGAAGCTACACTTTTTTTACTTTCACTCTGGTAAAATGTAAATAAGACACTCCAATTGTTATCATTATTGTATTCCTGTTCTATATCTCGAGTCTCCATAACCAGTTTGGAGATGCCTCATTTTACAACTTTGCATTTTTGTTAAATTCCTACTTGTTTTGGTCTTAAAACTCAATAAAAACATTTACATGGAAGAAGCTACACTTAACTTGCTGTTAGATGAGACTTTCTGTGCTGTCCATGGCTCATATGTGAGACAAATATCCTAGAACTGTTAAAAATCTGGGATTGGTGGCTATACCAGTGGAAGTATTCCATAATACACATTCCAAAGTGGTTGAAGGCAAAAAGCTTTCAGTAAGCTTAGGAAATAAAGCACTGCTTTAATGTCTTATTATTGCTTGTGACCAATGTCCCGGTCTGTTAGTAGTGGTGATTTCCCATGAACAAATATAATCTCTGTAATTTAAACCACGGCATCCAATCAAATTGTTGCATTCATTGTTCAACCTGAAGCTGTCTGAAAAAGCCAATCACTGATTGGTTGCTTTGGGTTACTCACAGTTTGAATGGCACCCACACCCAATATTTTTACTGGGGAGTTTAGAAAGGTCTTACATCTATGTGATCACAATTCTATTGCAATGGGCTACAAATTTGCCCAGTATTGATAAATGAGCCCCAGTTTGCCACCTCAATCTAGTATTCTCCAGAATGCAACCTGTTTAAAGTCCTAATAACTAAACAGACTATCTAGTACCTGCGTGTACCAAACATGTGATTGTCTTGGAGTCTAATGTAACTTGCACATGGTGGCAATTCAGCTGCCATATAGATAATATACCTAAAAAATTGTACATCAAGTTAACTTCAGTAAACAGAAACACTGACAAAATATTAATAAGTAAAGAGCAATAATAAATAAATTATACTTAATACAAGCTAGTATCTGGAAAGCCATTATCCAGAAAGCTTCATAATTCAGAAAGGCCATTTCCCATAGAGCTTATATTAAGGAAACATATTTTTGGTTTATAATTTACTTTTTCTCTACAATAATAAAACAGTACATTGTACCTGATGGTAACTAAGCTCCCTAAATCTATATTGGTTGAGAACAGATCCAATAATGTAATACTGGTACTCTTTTATTTGTTTAAAAATAGCATACTCAAAACAAAAAATAAACTTTGTGTTTTTATTCTGCTAGACTCATTCATCTATCTCACCGGTCAACATCAGCTGCTCCCATATGCATGTCCGGTCACTGGCTCCCAATCTCCTCTTGAATCAAATTCAAATTTCTAACATTCACATTCAAGGCCCTTAATAATGAAGCCCCTTCCTATATTTTATCTCCAAATACACTCCTTCACGAAACCTTCTCTCTGCTTCTGATCTTTGCCTTGCTTCTCGTCTCGTCTACAAGACTTCTCTCGGGCTTCTGCTTTTCTCTGGAACTCCCTGCCTCGAGCTGTCAGACTTTCTCCTTCTTTCCAAACTTTCAAGTTAAAGACCCACCTGTTTAAAGAAGTGCCTTAATTAATTAACCATTGCTGAATCATAAATCACAATTTTTTTCTAAAATCCTAATGTCTAAATTGCACCCTAACTTTTAGTTTGTAAACTCTCTTGTGTAGGGCCCTCTAATCCTATTGTACTCTGCAACCCTTGTTTCTTATTCACCATTTATTCCCCGTTTGTTATAACTAAGGTAAAGCACTGCATAACTTGTCAGCGCTATATAAATAAATGATGATGATAATTTTAAAAGACAAACTGTTTGCTCCAAACAAAAATATATATATTTATATATATATATATATATATATATATATATATATATATATATATATATATATATTTATTTATTTATTTATTTAAAAAAAAACATGCTTAGCTTAATTGCAGTTTCAGCATAGTGTATGTGAAGCATTTCACATTTTGCCCCCAGCTATTATACATGGATGATTAGAAGATGTATTCCTCCATTGGCTATTCAGAACAGCCTGAGGAATTCAGCAATGCATGGTAATGCACAACAGCTACACAACCTCAGCTCATTATGCCATTATATATCACACACCAAGCTCTGCGTGTTTCGAAAAAGACAAATAAGCCACTCCTTAAGATTATTTCCAAATACCTCCACACTGTGCACAGGCAGGAATGTATCCCATCCCCATCCAAAGTAAATATTGATTCCCATTTTTTAATGATTTAACCAAGCCAATAATGTCCTCATTTTCTTAAGACCACCCATAAAGAAATAATGTGTTTTATTTTCGCTTGGAAACAATCACACAGCAGAATCAATTAAAAGAGCTCAACGCACCAGGCTTAATTAAGTTAAAACCTGCAGACTAAATTAAGTAGAGAGTTAACTACAGAGCTCTAATATTGTGTATCTATCTTCCAGCCGGGCTGTCACCCTTTTCCTTCATTTATATGTAGCCACCAATGTTATTTCTCTCTGTTATTTTCTCCGTAGTCAGTTCTATTTTATGTGCAACAACACTATTATATTTATATTAGTGCAAAAGGTCATCATATCTTGGGCCCAAGTTATCATTCATTTGGACACCAAATGCAATATAGCTTTTTAGGGACCTTCCTTAAATCCAGAAGTAGGTCAGAGACCTACATCACTTATCTGACCAATCAGATTTTGGCATTCCAAAATGTTAGACCAAATAGAACAAAACATACAATATACTGTACCTAGGGGAATTCTAGGGTGCCAAACTGGGTCATCTGTTTAATCCAGAGTCATAGGCCTTCCTATCTGACCAATGAGGTTACACCATTCTGTAGCATTGGAGCACTACTCAGCAGGCCATTGGTGCAAATAGGAAATAACATAAACAATGTTATTTAACAAATAAGTGACATTATGTGCTATTTTCCTGATAGATTGTACTTAGTTCATATGAATACCTTATTTGACATTATTTTATGGCATTTGTCTTTACAGTTTATAAGGGAATTTAGAGAGTTCTACCTGCTGTACTTATGTCTTATGTCTATGGCCGTACCCTCAGAATATGCTCCTAAAGCTGCTAGGCCCCCTCTTCTCTTAGCTTTATATAAGCATATGTATCAGAATAAGTGTAAACTCTCATAGGCCTTGTGTCCAAATGTATGCTAGTTCTATGATCACCAGTAGGGTTTTAATTCTGTCTCTTACAGTGTTTGTTCTCCCCCTTTTATTGTCCACTGCTGTAAAATGCATTGGTGCCTTATAAATAAATGATAATATCAATATTAGCATATAATAAGGTAAGCTGAGCTATGTTTATGCAGCCTGGAGTTCAGTTAAGACAAAAATTGCAAACTGAAATAGTACAGAAAATACAGATGAAGAACAAAGGGGTGTTAATAATTCCTTCAACTCCTATGAGTGATGCTGGAGAAACAGTGTGAAAAGTAATGTATAATAAAGGTTGATTTTAGAAAGCTGTACAGGCATGGTATTCATTATACAGAAACCTGGTATCCAAAAAGCTCTGAATTATGGGAAGACTTCATTTTTATCCAAATAATCCAAATTTGTTAAATGTGTTTCCTTTTTCTCTGTAATAATAAAAGTGTACCTTGTACTCCATCACAACTAAGATATAATTAATCCTTATTGGAAGTAAAACCAGCCTATTGGGTTTATTTAATGTTTAAATGATTTTCTAGTAGATTTAAGGTATGAAAATCAAAATTACAGAAAAATCCCGAGCATTCTGGAGAACAGGTGCCATACCTTTATTTGTACTTATGTAGGATTTTACACCATCCATTGTGATCCCCGAAATAAACCATTGAAAATAACTGGACCCAGGGGTATATTTATCAAAGAGTGAAGTTAGAGATTGCCCAGTCCGCTAGAGGGACATGCCTCCTCTTTCCATACATTTATAGGGCCTTTTAAAAGGCATATTTATCAAAGGGTGAACTTTCACCTTCAACCAGTGATACATACTCTTTTTAATATCCCATAGAAATAAACGGACAGTGGCTGACTTTCACTGTGGTGATCTCAGACTTCACTCTTTGATAAATATACCCCCTGGTGTTTCTGAGAGTGTGTATTTTCTGCTTCTCCACCAAAGCACCATAAGTAATGTCATTATAAAACACCACCTCAGACTTGGCATAAACCATCCAAGTCAGTTGGATAGATTCAAGCAGCAAGAACATTATGGCATAAAAAGCATTGTGAAAAAATGGCATCGATTACAGATTACATTACATAGATTTGTAGTGTCACAGTATTCCTTCTACACGTCCATATCAGCTTCTAGAATATATTAGCTGTGTGACTTTCCGCTCAGCCTTGCAGAATATATTTGGTTGGGCAGTTTCTATGATTTCAACCAAATGACATGTATGGCATGTCAGGAGAGGTTAGTCTAATAATCCTACCATCCTGGTGGATTGAGGATTATCAGCGTTGATGGAAAACTTTGGTTGGTCGGCCAAAAGTGAAGCAGCTCTGTGGCTCTTATTCACTTCCTGCAGTTCCAATCACTTGAGCACTTGGCCCTAATGAATTAAAAAATAGCAAAGTGGCCATACATGTGCATCTGCCAGAGATCCGTTGAACCTCATCTGCAATCCTGTAGTCACTAAATAGGAGGGTAATAAATAAATATGTTGGTCAGATGTTTCTCCTTTCTAACTGGGGGGGGGGTAGAAAGGGGTTTTAAGCAAACCCTAAATCCCATCCCTTCCCTTACTCAATAAATAATGTGGATTAAAGTAAAAGACTATCAGTTCTGAGGTCCTTCAGGTGCGTAAATGGGGAGTGGTATCTGATCCTGGAACACATCTTGTGAATGCCCTTTCTACCCCAAATTTATCCACAAGAACCAAAGTGTATTCTTTCCCAATGACTACTCCTACTAACATCTGATGCTGATAGTCTGAAGGTGTTGTTGACTCCTAATGAAATGGCCTGAATAGCTGCATAATGTGTCAAGCTTTTCCAATTTCTCTCATTCTTCTGCTCTGGCCTTAATGTGATACTTTTTAGCAATGTTTTTAAAAGCGTCTCAATAAAGTTTGATTTACTTTACTTTCGAAGTTTTGTTCATTGACGCCCGTCCCCCTAATTTTAAAGTCCAACCTCATTATTGGCGTGGTAGTGGTTGTTCAAAAATCAGAGTAATAACCCTTTATTTTAAACCTTTGGCTACTACTTAAAGGACCTTAGTTTAAAAAAAAAACAATACAGAGGGACTTGCACCTCAGCTGAACCTAGATGAGATTCGCTGCAAGTTTAGATAGTTTCATTATAGACCTGAATAGGAGCCATAGAGCTGCTTCACTTTTGGCCAACCAAAGTTTTCCATCAAGACTGATGACTATATGAGGGCAACTCAATAACTCTCAGACTGGCATGTTATCAGACCAAGTCTTATATTTGCTTGGGTGAGTTCACAGCAGAACCGTGCAGTTTTCTAACAAGACAATTGCTTTAAATTGCATGTGATGTTATTGTAAATCACTTGTGTAATACACACATTTTCATGGCTTTACAGGAGAAATTGCTTATGAAATAGACTGCTCAAAGGGTGAATATATTCTAGGTGCTGATACACAATGCTTAAAGGGGCAATGAATAGGGATTGTGCTGAACATACTTTTTGCCTGTGGTTTTAATCACAAAAAAAAATCTGTGATTTTTGTTATTTTTTTTTAGCTAAACTGTGCAAACAGGGAAACTGAAGCATGATAAATAATTAGATTGACACATATAACCCCCCTACATAATTGACTCTTATAATGCTTATACTGTATGTGCATTGGTAAGCTAAATTATCTACCTTGCCACAACCAAACATGGAGTAGCTTCAGTCTCCCTGTCCAATAAATAATAAAATAAAAGGCAAAAAAGTATGCACTATTCTGTACTCATGTTCAAAAGTACTGTCCCTTTAAGTGTTTTTTTTGGGGGGGGGGCAGGGTTCATTTCAGTACAAAATATAAATATTGACATGCAGCTGGTGACTTTTCTGTGAGGTCCCACTAATGGCTAACAAGAAAACATACAAATATATATATATGTATATACAAACTGATGTATTGACCATTCATAGTTCCAGAAACGTACCCAGAAGTTCTTTTCAGTTTGACCTCACTGATAAGCTTCCAGGAGTATCTTGCAAAGCAAATAGGTAGCCTTCCTAAAGCCTTACCCTCAATTGGTTGATCGGCCAAGTTATTTGTTTCTTTAAAAGATATACAGTACATTGCATATTTTCTCTGCCCAATTTACCAGCTGCCGAAAGATAGAAGTGGCCTTCAAACCCCAGTTACCTGCTGTGCGACAACAGTAGGAGTGGTAGTTGAGCAAAAGCTGGAGGCCCACACACTGACAAACCCGGGCATCGGAAAGACTACTGTGTGTATGTGACATGTTTTGGAAACACATCGCTGTCCATTCGTTACAAACTATTTTATTCACTTCTGAAAGGCCAGCGGTGCAGGCACAATATTTCCATAAAGCAGTGCCCCACAAACTGAACCTCCGCTGTAACAGATGTGCTACTTTTTCCTCCCTTAGCTGATTTTATTCGTGAGCTGTCATCACCAGCATGCTAATGGGTCCGGCGACTAAGCTGAGGCGAGATTGGTTCTATAGATGTATAATTTTTTTGCATTCAGATAATTATTCTAGCAGCTGCTGTAAAGCTCAGAAACTGGAAAGTTTCACAAAATAAAAATGCCCACAAATAGCTTATTCTGACTCTGAATGTTTCTCCTTCTGTAAATAGATACAGTACACAGATATGATTATCTTGCACAAGCAGTAACGTCTGTGTCAGTCTCACATCCAACTGCTCGAACTGATCTAATCAGAGATTCTTTTTCTTTCAGCTGCTCGGTCTAACCTGAGAGCTGCTGGATCTGACTTTCTTATGAGATAGCTGCTACTGAAGTCCGGATGATTTTTTTGCTGGTGAGCTGCTCCCCCTGGTGGTTAGTGGGTAGGAAAACCAAAATCTTCCAATTTAAAATCCGAGTGACTGCATTGTACCATTTCCACATTTCATCTGTGTGAAAATCTCAAGTTCCTTCTTTTTTGTAATGTATGAATTCTCAGGTGTATAGAGTTACTGCATTTATCTGCTGGCCTATATTTGTGTTTCAGGTGAGACACAGGCCACTACTTCTTACCAGAGAAAGAAGATTAAGTCGATTTTCAGAGGTCACTGGACAATGACCAAGCAGTAAAAAGGCAGGCTTCAGTTGTATTAAGAATAAGATCCCAAGCACAGTCATTTCTAAAATGTTCACTCTATGGAACTGGTGTTCTATGTTGAAAAGCAAGTGTCCTTGTGTTTTAAGGCTTGTAACCATTTCATGACTGAATATACCAATCTTTTACTAGGGAATATTTAATCCCTGTCCTGCCAGTACAGCCTTATTTTTCTTGAGCACATTCAGACTCAATTCTTGGAATCATAGTAGCTTCTGGCCTAAATTCCAGCTGAGGCAACAGAGCCAATGTCCTCCACCCTTCCCTTAAACATCAGATTGAGGCAAAAAGGGGCCTGGATTTCTAATATAGACGCAGTTGCCTTCTTTACACCAGGTTGGTAAACGGGCAACTAAACTGTCAACAGCTTTATAATTTACTCCACAGAAATAAATGATTAATCTGTTAAAGGTAATTTACTGGGCCAGGATGGGTCATACTACTGGCTAGTGGTCCAGACAGATTAAAGCAATTTGTTTCTACCATAGATTGAAAATTCTAGTAGAAGCATGCATGCAATGTTTTCTATGGTTTCCCCACTCAAAGGATGCCACATACAAATACAATTTAAATACTTGGGTAGATATAACTATATATTTAAACCATATATTACTACAACAGACAGGAAACAATGCAATGAAAGAACAAAAATAACTATATATATATATATTGCTCCAACTAATTTTGAATGCCTGTCAATTTGTTTTTATCAAATATCTGGCCATATTTTCTACCCCTTTTCATGCATAAGACCCTAGCATGGCTGCTCTTTTTTCTTTTTCTTTTTTAATCTGGGGACTTAATTCTTGTCTCCGACCTGCTAAAAATTCAGATTACCTTTTTACTACAATCATCTTTTTTTTATTTCATGTACCACCATAGTTTAATTTTCAATTTTCAGAATGACTGGTACTGGAAATCAGTATTAGCCAAATGGCTGGTTGTAGCCTATCTGTTGATTGCTAAATGCTGAGTGCTAGACCTGCCACAGTGATGTGCAGATGGCAGCTTGGGGGTGCATCAACAGAGATGTTAGTGCGCTCGGCTGCCACCTGACGTGGACATGCCTGTTGCTGAGCTGCACTTGTTCCTAATGTACAAAAAGCGTGGGGTGCATCAGCATATGCTTGAAGCTGAGGTTTGGACGCAGTAAAACCAAGCGGCTGGAACCCATACAGAGTTCTGTTGGGGAGTGCTTTACCCTCATTTGCATCATAATACAGCTGGCAACCATACCGAGCTAGTGCCGTTCACTCATTTGCATAATAATGTTCTGAGATCTCCCTGTGTCAGTGAGCAAAGTACTATAACTGATAGGCCTTCTGTGCGCTAGTGTGTAAATGAACGCCAATCCAAGTATCAGTATGTGCCTTGTGCAGTATGTTGATTGAAGTCTATGTGTACGACTATATGGAACAGTTAATAAATGCCTGGTTTGTGCGTGTTTCTATGTGGGACACTATGGGGATAAAAACCAGCGTGTAAATGTGCAGCAATGTATGATGAAAATGGAGGGTGAGAGCATATGGATCTATAAGTAAATAGAAATAGAACGAACGTATTCACACATTGTGTAGCTGTTTCTGTTGGAGTTGGCAGTTGCCTCTGTTTACATTTGTTTTGTGAACATTGCAATGATATGTTTGGCTATACTATAGACTGGTCCAACAGTGGGAGCCTTTAATTGTTCGGGTTACAGGTTGGATCTAACTCTGCTATTTAAATCTCCCCAAAAATTGGAATGTTAACTCTAATACTTCCAATAAAAGTGCTTAATATTGTAAATCAATAGCATTACTCAAACACATGAAGATACCTCATGAGAATCCAGGGCAACCCACAGTATTGGATGAGTCTGGAATTAGAGAATCTGGTAAAATGTACACGTGGACAGTATCCCATGACAACCTGTAGCTGTAGGAAAAAAGTTTATTACTAACTGGCTGCCAAGGTGCTTCAAGTTCAGGAACTTTACTTTGAAGGCTCACATGGTGTTTTGGGTGCCACTACACTTCCCAGTGTTTTGGGTCTCACTACACTTCCCATTGACTATAGTGAAACAACTAAGTTCCAAGAAAATGATGTTGAGTTGAAACATCTAGGGCAAGCTGCTAATGGCACATGGCGGTGACTTTTTTTCGGGGGAATTAATGCTTGAGTATATCATAAGCAGAGCACTGAAACAATTCTTGGCATTCTGGAGACTTTTCCCCTGCAAAAAGACAGAAATCCTGAAAAACATCCATGTGCCATTAGCTTCAGGGTGTCACAGCTGGGCCCATAAATGGAGCAGCAGCCTGAACCTCTCATGAATGTGTGATCTGTGTGATTACCTATTACTTTGCATAAACTAGAGGAGCATTGCCCTATCACTCAATGTACTTTTACGATTTAACCATGGTCCCTTCTTTTGCCATTTTTGATACTCTGATTTCTAATTAAAACATTGTTTTCTTCTTATTATTATTTATAGTGAGCAAAACCTACTTGAGCTGAAAATGCTTAAAAATAAAACCTGAATTTGCATTCTAATTAGAAATTTAAAGTGCCAGCAGGGCTAAACGTGATAACATTTTAATAATACCAGCATCCCTCATTGCATACACAGCAGCCCTTCTTTCCTCACTCAACTTTAAAATATACATTGTTTGCTAATGTACCCATTTACCAAGTATTTCAGGAGCTTGATGAATTAATCCCCCCTATTCTTTCCATGCAGTAGCTCTCCTGAGATATTTGCTGATAAATGTATATCTTATAAATATGCAGTCTCCTAACCACTTTGCAAAATAACTGCGGCTTCCTTCCATAGAATTAATGGGGAGGAGGCCTTTGATTAATTCCTTGTTTTATGAATTCTTAAGAGGGCTGAAAAAGAAAGCAACACGCGTGCACACAGGAGACAATACATTTTCTATAAACTAGTTTGCAGTGTTGACGCTTGAAAAATGTTTGGAGTGCAATTAACATGATTAGCAACACATAAAAAAAGTCTGCGCTTTTGCAGTTTAATAAATATCCTTGTTCCTTAAAGTTGGATCAGGATGCAGCTCCAATGGCTCGATTGTTCGTTCCAGTTGTGAAGAGTTAAACACGTGACTCGCAGTGAGTAAGACATGTCGGCTGGTAGGGAATTCTCTGAAGGTAAGCCAACTCCTGCAGTGTCTAACTGCCAATAAAACCACACGTTCTATTACAAAACCATATAAAAGCCCAGGGATGTATTGTAATTAAACAAATTGTCTGGGCTAATCCTACTGAATCTTTTAGCTTCCCACAAAAAAGAGAGCATTTCCTAAACCTTCTGTGCATGGTAATATAAGAAACAAGTAGAAAATAACAGGATATATTTTTAGTTAAATGGAACAATGCTATATTCAGTATGATTATTTGGCATTGCTTGGATGCAGAAGGGGAGTCTGGACCATAGTTTTTTATTGAATCATTCTCAAATCATTTAGATTGCTAACAGCAGGTTCCATTAAAGGTTAAATGATTCCAAACTGGTTGCACACCAACCTTTGGAGTAACACATGGGTGATAAAGGATAATATTATGGGTGCTATAATGTCAATATGCAAAAATCAGACAAATATATATATATATATATATATATATATATATATATATATATATATATATATATATATATATATATATATATATATATATACAGTACTTTACTTTCTATTCACCCCAGTCCCATATCTTGGATATGGCATCTGCTCATTAAAACTCAACTTAAAGTGGGTGGTCATTGGGAAGAAGGCAATATAAGATGTATGTATATGTATATTTAGGCATACCTGAATGCATAGTGGCTTATATTTCAAAAAGAAAGAAAGACTTTGCTGCTACCATGCCGCTAAATATCTGACTATATAATAGTTACAGTCACCATGACTCTAAATCCCTCTTAACATACATGTGCATTTGGGTTTAAGTTGTACCTGCCATAAAAGAGGTTGCATTGGGCAGGATTTGGACTTTCACTTGGATACAACTCTCTTGCATGCTGTAGGTGCAGTAGTGAGCTCCTATCGTTGTATTTAATGATTGCTTATGGCAGGTGTTAATTAAAGGCCTCTCTTGCAACTAAATATGCTGCACATTGAACAACAGCACAGTTAATTCCAAAAGGGGTGCAATGGAAGAAGTGATGTTGGCATAGAGGTACAATGGTTGCATCAAGATAAACAATCCCGTGTGTTCAAAGCCAGCATGTCTGTGTGGCAAAATGTAGGAACTGAGCTTCACTCTACTCATTTACATATATGTGCAAAGCTGATCATATTAGATGACTTGTCCGCTCTTTACTTCGCTATCAGCTCATTGGCCCATGTATGAAGTGATGCTATGACTGATAAGTGTTTAATTGGATATCAGTCAACCATATTAGGTTCTTAAATGGGTCCACTGCTGCTGGACCTAAACCTGCCCCCACTCAATCTGAAAATCCTAAATGTTTCCCATTATCTGAGTGGCCAAATGAGGCAAAGATCCCCCTAGTTTGGCAACTTTGCCCAAATAAGTTGTGATTGATATGTTTAAGCAGTGCTTTGGGGATTTGCCATGTGGAAATGTTGTAGATAAAAAGTGTTCTAATTATTCTCTATAATGCAGTCACACCACACAATCTTGTAACCTGTTACAGTATGGTCAAAAAAATCTTCCCATTTAGACTGGAGGTTAGTCCCATTTATCTGGGTTGAAACAAAAACACCTTTACTTAAGGCGACAGTTCCTAATAGTATACAAAACTGCATCATTGGTGGCAGAATGTGATTACTCAGCATTTATTAGTAACAGAATTGCATCAATTTATGGAATACTGACATCTCTTTACCAAGTTTTCAAAAGAACTGCTGCCTGTAACTTTCCCTGTTAATTCTACAAATATTTTAGTGCAAACACAGTGCACCTCTACTAAAGTGCTATATGTCTAATGTGTCTTGTGGCATAAGTGTAAGATTTAATATAATAATAAATAATAATAATAATAAAATAACGAATTGTATTGTTTTTGATATTGTGTAGTTTGTAAGATTTTTCATAAACGTTACAGGATTTTACTTTTAGAATGTTCCAGATAAAGGCAATTCGATGCATGTTTTGTTTTTCTTTTTTTTTTTACTTTTAGCATAAACCACGTCGGACTTAAGCACGTATCTCCCATTTTTCTGTATAATGAAAAGGAACTGTTTACAAAAGTATTCTTTAGTATCCTCCATTTGTGAAGGGAAGGATAAAGGAAATATACACTTCTTGTCCAGCTAAAGTATAAACAAGACAAGTCATCTATAAGTAACACTCAAGGATACAGCTTGTAGCCCCCAGCTGTTGTGGATGTGCATCTGACTGGGGATGCCTATATGAACACAGTTTGGACATCCCTCCTTAATTAGCTATTTTATATTTCTAATAATAAGATTTTGGACAGTGCAAAAATGAGATGCTTTTTGCATCAGGATTAAGACCGAAAGATTCTTTAGGGGAGCATAAGCAGGGGTAATATTGTAAGGCCCCATCTTGTTGCCCCCCAGTTTTTTTCCTAGGAAGGGTTTAATATAGTGATAATGGGTTGAGTGCAGAGGACTAGGGATGTAGCGAACCGCCGAGTATGTGTTCGCGAACGCCGTTCGCGAACACCGGCAAAAAATGCGAACTTCGAACATCCGAAAATCGTTAGATTCGAACGATCGAAGGATTTTAATCGTTCGATCGAACGATTTTCGTTCGAATCGAACGAAAATCGTTCGATTTTAGCGATCGAATGGTCGAATGGTCGAATGGTCGAACGATTTTGACGCGAACGCCTATTGGCGAACGTCGCGCGACGTTCGCGAACTTGCGGCGGACGCGAACAGTCGAAGTTCGCGCGAACTAGTTCGCCGGCGAACAGTTCGCTACATCCCTACAGAGGACCTCTTGTATTTGTCTATATGAATTCTGTCACCATAGCTTCATTGCACCCCTGCTTAATGGTTTAAAAATTAGCGGTGAGCAAAAAATTCCCTTTTTTATTATAGTATATATATATTTCAACCCGATTTAACTATATACATATTCTACTGTATACAATCTGTAACAAATGGATTTTTTAAAGGGGTGATTACTAATGTGCAAATGTGTGAACTCACTGCAATTATATGGAGATAAAACAATATAAAATTAATGTAAACTAACAAGAAGCATTACAAATGGAGCTGGAACTGCTTGGATAAAAACATTATTACAGCTTCCGATTTATTTGGGGGTATTACTGGCACTTTAAGCCAAGCTACAAACAATACTTTGCCAATTGATCAAGTTACTTTTGCTCGCAGCTATTGTACTTCCCTAGGACATGACTGAAACAAATTTCTCTGTACTTCAAATAATCCTGATTCCTTTGATAGTCTGCTAAGGAGCGGTTCTGTGATTGTGAACCCCTGTTATTTTTGGCAGGTACACATGTTTTATGATCAGATAAACATGCACTTTAGAGCAATGAATATTACATATTGTACACTCCTTTTTCGTGCATTCCTACAATGTGTGTGGCTAGAGCCTTTCCTTCATCTTTAATTTTTTGCAGTCCCTTGCACTGTAGGGGTTTGGCTACCCCAAGATAACCTTGCACCTGCTGTGGCCTGTTTTAAGGGCAGCATGAATTAAACTGACACTGTGTAGTATTTTTTATAGATTTGACAGTACGTTCCATAAATCTACATATAATGGGGGGCCCTGAGATTTGCGGTTATACCACCAATGTTTACATTTATTACAGTGCAAAAAATAAATTGCCTTAGATTATGTTCCTTATTTAGGGAAAACTGGACAAGTAGCAGTGTGTATCTAAAGGAAAAATACATTAAAGGGATAACCTACAAAAGCCTTATCGTTTGCAAGCAGCTTCAGTGCCAGTAATGTATTGAAAGAATATTTATTAAATATAAACATGGGAAGGCACATTTATCAAGAGTCAAATTTCGAATTCATGTTTTTTTAAACTCCCTTAAATTCAAATGAATTTGATATTCGAATTGAGGAAATGTATTAATAAAATTGTTTTTTTTAAACTCGGACAAATTTAAATGACTAGAAAACTCGAATCAAATTTGAGTCAAATTCGCTCAAACTCAATTTGAGCTTTTTCTCTGAAAAAAACTCGAATGTCAGGAAGGCTGAAAACATCTCCAAACTGATTACTGGACCTCTCCCACTGACTTAAACAGTGATATGGCAGGTTTTGAATAATCAAATTCTTAAAGGACCAGCATATGATAAATCTCGAAAATCAAATAAATTTTTTTTAATAAACTCAAAGCAAGTTTGGATAATTCCCTAGTCAAATTTGAGAGTTTTGACCCTAAACAAATTTGAGAAATTCGAATTCAAATTTTCAATTTGACCCTTAATTTGACCCCATGATGTCCTTTCTACCCCTGGTACTAGGTAAAAAATACAACGAGAATTCAGAAAGGCATGTTCTATTTTAAAGAGAAATAGTGGGAAAGCAAGAACAGCAAGGGAGAGATTTGTACCATATGGCTGAAGCCCACTGGTGAACAGAGTTTAAAGGCAAACCACCTTGCATCCTTTTATCAAAGTGTTCATCTCTGACACCTTCCCTTTTAACCAAGACCATTGAATTAAGGGCAATGTAAGAGAATTTACCAAAACCCCTATTCTTGGGATGCTGCACTTGTGCTTTTCTTCCGAAGGCTTATCTTGAGATACCAAGCCCTTTGAGTAGTGCTTGGTTATTAAAGTAGAAAACTGGGTTATCTTTCAACTGTGTCTCTTTTTGTGGCACTACCTGAATTTTACTTGCACTTCCTGCTGCCTGCCCTGGCCTGTTAAACTATGTATAAATCTGATCTTCCTGCCTTGACTTTTGATATATCTGACTACATCTCTTCTCAACCCTGGTACAGCATTTAGCTTGACCTCACCAGATTCTCTCCTCTCAGCTTCCTGCCCTAAGTTTGGTTAAACTTTAAATAGACACACAACCCCCCCCCCATCTGTAGACTTTACAGACATATGTAATTGAATCCATTCACAATCAAAGTGTGGTTGGGTGGTAGATGTTTGTGCTGTTTCCTTGACAGGGGCAGTGTCAATCTGACTGACCCCTCCCAAAACACCAAGCTTCTCCTCCCTTTCCTTATATGAACAAACCAACTGCATGCGATATCTTGGGTGAAGGCCACAGTTTATTTATTAAATCACATAAATAATGAACAACATAAACCATCAACAGTTGAGTGTAGGGCAATGTAAAATCACATTGATATAATATTGAACTTTTAACTTTCTTAACATCTGATAGCATCCCCCCAACACTGCTCCCCCCTCCCACAGGGCGGGAGCTGTTCAAGGTAAAAGATAATGCTCCCTTCAGTTTTTTTCCCTCTTTTAACCCCTTGTATCTCTACCCATCCCAATAGCAACACAACAACTACAACACCCCCAACCCCTAACCTCCTCTTCCAGTTCATTCCTTCCAAGCCCTGTCATGGCCCTGTCAGTTCTTGGCTCACTCCCCATGGGTTTTCTTTAGAATAAAGTCTGACCTTGTCTTAAAAGGCCACCTATCAAGGAAATATGGTTTCCCCTCTGGAGGCACAAGCAGAACAGAGCCTGTACTCCAGATGGGGTAAACAATGTTATTTTTTTATTAATATCCCCACAAACAGAACATGGTACTAGACTTGATAGAAAATGTTTCTGTGAAGCAGAAATCCTGTTTTCATTGCAGTAGGTTTGTTGTTGCTTAGGAAAAGCCCACTGGGTTAAGTTTAGTGGGTCCTTAGATAATATACGTTATATATATCCATGAGCTGCCCCTAAAAATAAACAAAAATGAACTTCATCTACAGGTATTTCTAAATAAAAACAATTTTGCATTTTACAAACAGTTTTGACAAAAGTAAAAATGTAAAGGCAAAATTGCTTAGGAAAACATTTAATCAGAATGGTATGTGCTTTTATTTAAAGACAAAAGAATCAGTGGGAAAAAGCAGAATGACATGAAATGTATCGTTGGTGGGAAATTGAATGAATCTCTTTCACCACTGGCTGGTTTTACAAGATGGAAAATATTACAGATGTTGTTTGCAAAGCTTTCTATTTGCAGCAGAAACATCTGGTTCACTGGCATCTCCGGCGATCGTATTCTGCTTCCATTGATTGAATTTTACTTTTACTTTCTCTCACAGATGTTATGTTTCAAAGGGGGAAATGAAGTTCTGTTCATGCTTTTTGCTGGAATCAAGTGGTGAATGTATTCTTACTAGGGGCACACCTAGATCTGTGTAGTGTCTGTGTTAAAAGATAGTCCTTCAACCTTCCTCCCCAACAAGTACACATGGCTTTGAATGGATAACCCCAGGTACAAAGAGTTTATAGCTGCACTGGTTGTTCTTGAATAAATGGAAAGAATGAATTCTGTAATATAGTGGATACGCATATTAGGGAAACGACAAATGTGCAGAATATGGCTTGAAATCTGCATAATATTCAACCTGAATATCAACCACCCCAAATCAAGTCTATCACTGAATTTAATCAGGAGGAAGAGACACAGCTTAAAGGACAAAGAGCAGGGACAAGAGATAGGGGGAAACCCAGCAATACATTTGTTTACCAGATTATGGACTCAGCTTTAGTACATTCCTGTTCCACGTGAGTTCAATCAATAGAACTAGCACTGAATACATCTTCCGTGCAATGCTATAAATAACAAAATCTAGTTAAATACATTTAAGCACAGTAAAGCTGACCATACATTGTGGCAGCACTACTAAGTCCCTATGATTGTTATGTTGGGGGCCTTGACTACTGAACTTTATACCATTGACATACATTTTCGTGTAACTCTGGTATAAGCACCTCAGACTGGGGGCCACCTCAGAGCCACCCCAGGGCCCCTCACCCCAGTATTAAGCTCCCCCAGGCCCCGCTTGCCCCAGCTGCAGTCCCCTCCGCCTTCCCTTCCCAGCTCCACAAGGGTCAAGGCCCAACAGGTTTTTTGCCGTGTCCAGCCGGCCCAGTCCGGCCCTGCCCAGAGGTCTTTACATAGGAATTTACACCAAAAGGGTGGTAGGATTGCAAACACTGTCTCCATAAAATAGGCACAATCTACCTAAGCACCCAGTCACTGTGAGATAATAAAAAAGAGATAAAAATTATATATATATATTATATTATATATATATTTAGTTTATTGTGAATATTATGAATCCTCTGCATCTTATGCAAACATACTAATGCCATACCATATCTATTCTATGTTTTCTAGAAACAAAGAGGTACTGTAGCTTTCCGAAATTCTAGCTGACATGTAATATGCTTTTTATAAGCAACTGGTTTGCTAAATTGAGAGCCATGGGGCCTAATGTGATATAGGTCTTGCCCTGTAGTGCACGGACCTGCCTGTAACATGACCCACTGCCAGGTGTATGCCTGCAGGTTACAAGAGCTGACAAAACACTCCATGCACTCAGTGCACACAGCCTTTCCCTTCTTCATTAGTTTAACTATTTCAGATTTTTTTAATCTGCCATGATGGACTGGCAGTAATGAACCAAGCATAGCATTGATTGGTAATTTTTGAAAGGATGAATTCTCCATGCTAAACACCTTGTTTTTTAACGAGAAATGGATAAAGTACTGTAGTTCCCATTTAAATTATTTTGTAGCATTCATAAACATTTATTGAAACCTTTTTATAACTTTTTGGAATGTGAGCAATTTTCAATCCTTGGACTGTTCTAAATGGAAAAACATCCCATTTATAAGGAGTGCTTAACTCACTTAACTAGATGATAATGAATAAAGACATTGCTTTTAGTACATAGAAATCTCTCTGCATTTCCATGTGCACCAACAATATTACCCACCCTAAAACAGTATACTAAATAATGCAATCTATTTTTAACAGGCTTAGTGGGAGCAGTAGATTTGTTGTATTAGTAAATATATAATGTCAGAAGGTTTAGAGTTGTTGTAGAAAAGCCCAGAGTATATTTGGTTTAGATTAACTCAAAGGGGGTTATATTATATTAGAAAGGAAAACCTCATGCTCAGTGGAATGGTAGATATAATGTTAGTTTACTACTATTGATTGATTTTTTTTGTTTTTTTCATAGAAAATTTGAGGGGTGGTTCACATTTACATTAACTTTGTATGTTATAAAATGGCTAATTATAAGCAAATTTTCACTTGGTCTTCATTATTTATTTTTTATATATTATTTTTTCAATTATTTCCTTCTCCTTCTGACTCTTTGCAACTTTTAAACAGGGGTCACTGACCCCATCTAAAAACAAATGCTCTGTAAGGCTACAAAATGTATTCTTACTGCTATTTTCGATTACTCATCTTTTTAGGTCCTTTCCTATTCATATTCAAACCAGATTGCTGAAATAGCAAACTAGAGAGCTAATGAATAAAAAGCTAAAGGTGAACAACCCCTTTAAATGCATCAGAAACCAGTGATGATTGTTCCTTGGAAGTACACTCCTAAGTATTTGTACCGTCAATAAGTAATGGTCAGCATGGTACCAACACTTGATTAGTGTTGGAGATATTAGGAGTCATCTACAAACGAGACCACAAGTTTAGCTCACAAAAATGGCCATAAATTGGGGGCAGATTTACTGAAGGGCAAAGTGGCTAATACTAGCGACTTTTCACCAGAAATCACATCTGCAGGGACTTCACCAATTCACTAACAGGCTCAGACGACAATTCGCTACCGAAAGAGACCGTCACTAGCATTCGTTTGATCACCAGGCGACTTTTCACTCTGGCGAATGGTCATTGCGCCGCAAATTCACTAGTGCGGATTTTACTGAACGTTACCTCTTTCGCCAGAGTTGACTTTGCCTCCTCAGACCAGACAAACTGCTAAAATGATGCTAAATCTTCCTCAATCTTCTGTCACTTACATCATATCCTGTCTGCCGAAAACACATTCAAGTTGAAAAAACGCTGGCGACTTTTTTTCAAGTGGGATTGCCTGCAAAAGTTCTAACAAACTTTTTTGGGTTAACATTTTTCCCCAGACATTTGAGGGCCATGGAACATTCATATTACAGTGGGCTCATGTCTAGTGCATTATATGATCTCTCTTTTTTTTTAAAGGTTCCTTAGACATTTGTAATAAAAAGTGGTCACTTTAAGCATTTGCACCAACATCTCTAATAAAGACGTCCATATAACTTTAATGTACCCGCCCTATTCAAATTGACCTAAGTGTAAGATCACAACTTTTCGCTAGGCATAAACGAAAGCTATCGAATATTCGCTATGAAATGCTCGCACTGAAGAAGTATCACTCAGTGAAAACTCGCCAGTGTTCAGCGCATTTTAGTGTATTTGCATAGTGATGCATTTGCATAGTAATGAATTTGTGGCTGGTAAAGTGGTGAGAATTGTGTGAATCGGTCGCTGGTGACAACTCACCATTTAGTAAATCTGCCCCTATGTGTGCATGAACACCACTTTTAAAAGGTACTTGCCCCCATATATGATCCTTGCACTTGCATCTAGTCTTGTTTAATAGTCTGCAAGTACATGGATTGACGTTAGGGTATTTTAAAACTGTCTGGAGTCTGGACGTTGAGATAGTTACTGGGTTCCACCAATGGGTTGCTTCAGTAGCAGCTATTGACTTGCAGCTGGTGAATAGCACAAACATGACTGATGCAGCGTCGATTCTGCACCTTTCCCTTTCACCCCAAACACATACCTTCCATCCCCAAATAATACATACACACACCACTGGTTTGGAAAGAGATGGCCGCAGTTGTTTATTTTAACACAGTAATAAGAATATAATATATATATAAATAACATGTATAACATTTTAACCTTTTACTAACCGTTTGTATAACAAACCTTTACCTTTATAACATTATAACATTATTCCCCCACCAGGGGGAAGGGGAATGGGGGTGGGGTGGCTGTACCCCAACTGTCAAGATAGGTTCCTGTTCCATTTCTCCCAAGCCCTAAACCGGGCTGCCTACATTCCCATGAGGACCCAGACCTACCTTGCTACTTCCACTCACTTTGAAATACCCCCTTTTAACTTCCCCTGGGGGTCCTTGTAAAGGTACCCTCCACCAACTGCAATTTAAACCACCCATCTATAGGGAGGGAGGGCGGGATGTTGCGTCATGCTGCCTCCACGTCCCGGCGTCGAATGGTAAGTGTTACCGCTTCTCCTACAGTAACCGCAAGCCCAGGGTCCCTCCAGCCAATCACCGCCTGCAAGGAAAAAAGGGGGCGGTGCACTCCTACGCACCGTCAAGACCCTGCTACCCCTATCTGGGTCGTGGGGTCCCACTACTATTAACACCCGGCTAACTGCAATTTGCGCACAGAAATATGCATGGTAATTTGGTGCATTTGGCATAATTGTACCCAATGCAACTCTGTGTACAGACACAAAGAAAAAGCCACAAACACAAAAGGCTGGAAATTTGGGAAAGAAATAATGAATTGTGAGGAGAAAAGGGCATGACAATTTGCCCCCAAAAAGTGCACCTTTGCACCATGTACTGCATTTGTAAATGAGCCCTACTGTCTTACATTGGCTCTACATTCTGCCTTTAACCACTTTCAGCTCAGCATAAAGCAGGAATTTACTATGGACAAAAGAAACCAGAGGTGGAGGAAGTCACTAGAGAGGGGTCTTGGACAGAGGAATGTAGTGGTACATTAGAGATGGGCCCTTGGAAAGCTGGGCCCCTTATGCAAGTCAGAGCCAAATGTATTACATTACTGGTTGGAATGTTTTCATTGTCAGTTATAGCTATTGCTCATTTTGTTAAAATAACTATGTTGGAACTCATGTGCAGAAACATCCAGGCCATAAAAATCCAATAATCATTTTTAACAAGCTGCGAGAGTGGCCCATCTTTCATACCTTTCTGCAAGAGACCACTTGCTAACAAATACGCTATAATTGTGTTTACCAACAGCTAATAAAATGGTGGATAAATGCTTTGAGAGCATTACTTCAGGGCAGATCCTCATTTTGAACAAGATGTTTTTATTCCCTACAGACACACTATGGCTTTTAGAGAGTAGACTTTTAATATCATAGCTCAGACAGAATTTTCTAAATATAGGAACTGTTGGAATTAGGGGAACAGCTGTCCAGTTAACCTGAGTAAATTCATCTTTTCCTCTCTTAGAACAGTTGTGGAATGCAGCTGCATGTTGATTTTTCTGCTCTTCCCTGCATCTGGCGCTGTTCATATTTATTATTGAAATATTAAAAAGACTTAAAATATCCATTTCCACATCCTAGTGCAAGGGGATTTAAAGCTTTGGGCATGTGCCCAAATGCCAGCGAAGAAATTTGTATTTGCCACTCTACGAAAACCCTACTGAATATCCGCTTTACACCACATCAGTTTGGGAAGTAAATCTCCCTCATGTTACGGCTTCAGACAAGCTGCTGTGGTTTAAATTCTTCGGTTTCTGTTCACAGCACAGCAAAAGGGCGAGCTGATGTTATCAAGCTGCTGGAAACAACACAGTTATGTGTTCAGGGCTGGAACAGACAAACAGCCATTGATTGCATACACTAGGGTATTGGGATTGTAGATATAACGTTCTGTAACTAATAACTTAAGATTCACAGGATTTGAAGGTCAGGATGTGTTTTGTAGTGCATGGAACCTTTGTCAAAAGTCTTTCAAGCAAGATAGGCAGCCAGTGCATAAATCCAACCATGCCTCTTTAACTGCTTGTGCCCTTGTGGTAAGACATGGGTTAGTAACATAAACATTATACCACTTCACAAGAGGTTGGACACATAGCTAATCACCTTTCTGGTTTTCCTGTTCACTAAATCAGGCAGTAAAATAGAAGAGGGAAAACTGTAGAAGAGGGAAAACTGTTAAGGCTTTCAGACAGTGTATTGTTGTCTTGTAGATTTCATTGGAAGAAGACCTTTTTAAAGGTAAAACTTTAAGTTTAAGTATTTAGAAGAAAGGAGGCTCCAACAATAAAGTCAGGTAGCTCTCTAACCCATCAGTCATTAATTGATAGTCAAAACCCTGTTTGGCTCAGGTAGCTCTTCTCCTGTCCCTCACTGGGATATGGCGGCATATGGCTTAGCAGTCAAATGGTCACTAGTGATGCGCGAATAAATTCGGCAGGCACAAATTCGCTTTGAATTTCCACATTTTGCCACCGGCGAATAAATTAGCGAGACTGTAGAGAAAATTTGGGCACGCATCAGAATAGTCGCGTGCATAAAAATTGTCGTGCGTCAAAATTATTTGGATGCCCATTTAATGCATTTGGACTAAATAGGCGCGCCTATAAAAATTGTCGAGGGCATCAGAATTGACGCACATCAAAACAATTTTGGCGGCCATTGACTTCAATGCGTTTCTCGCCGTTTTGTGAATTTCACTGGCAGTTTGTGAATTTTTCGGCGTCGCGAAACAGGACAAATTCGCCCGTCACTAATGGTCACTATATGAATTCTTGGCTCTTGATGCCCTGTGAGCATAGAGTATACTTTTAATGCCTAATGCTTCTCTGTCCAAATTTGCAAAAACTCTTCCCCTTTTCATCATACTTTTCCCAACACTTTGCACCCTTACACCAGGCGAAGTTACGCTCTGGTGAAGGGACGTAACTACTACTAATTCACTAAGTTGCGGATTTTCGTGACTGTTACCGCTTGCACCAGACTTTACTTCGCCACCTCAGACCAGGTGAAGTGCAATAGAGTAGATAGGTATGGTCCAAAAAAAGTTGAAATTTTTTTCTGTCCCAAAAAACCGCTGGTGTCTTTTACTTTTTTATAGGGTGATAGGCTGAAAAAGATCAAACAATTGTTTAGGGTACCCTCCTTCCTCCCTACAGTTGATAACATATGGCACCTAAATATACTGTAGGCACATGTGTAGGGCATTAGAACACATTTATTAAGGTTCCCTGGCCTTGTGTAGTGTAATGTGTTTGCTGCTGCATATACAGCCATTGTACTGCCTTCGCTAGCGTAACTTCAAACTGCTGATCGTAACATCGCTAGCGCAATTTCACAAATGATCGGTAACTTGTGCGCAACTTTGGATCTTCATGAATTTGCGCAGCCCTGGCAAATCTACGCATGGTAAAGTGCGGCGAATCCTACGCTGGCGCAACTTTGAAAGTAAGTAAATTTGCCCCTAGTTGCTTGACTAATGTGATAAAATAGGATTTTGAATACTTTTTTTGGGTGATGGGTCCCCTTTAAGGTGAGGATTTCAATGCAAGAACTTAAAAATCTGTAAATGTAAACATGCTACTATCATATATAATTAGCACGAGTAGGGAAAGGGAGGCACAAGAAATCAGCAACAGTAAAATACCAGTTCAATTACTTTGTAAAATATAACTGCCATTTTAGTACCACTTTGGGACTTGGACATTAAAATCTAATGCTAGCTGCTTCGGATAGACCTTTCAGATAACATTTCAACCATATTTTTCTGGATAAATTAGCTAAGCACTTTAATGAGGGGTTTAAATGAAAGTTGTTGTTTTGGTAATATAATTCCTTTTGTCTGAGCGTCTGTCTGGCTTTAATTAATCTTGTAGTGAACAAGCCAAGGGTGATTGTCTGTCCAGCTGGGTTGGTAAGACATCACTGGCATAGACACTACTCGGGGAGAGGATGGCATTTTATAACTGATGCTGTAATCCACTTCTGAGTGGCCCCATCCAAAAGGACTGAGGATTTCTCAAAACCGATGAAACACGAAAAAGAATGAAAGAAAGTGTCTTAAAAGGATATTACAGATATGAAATATTGTTTTCCTGGATTAGGAATCTTTCTGTTATTTGGATCACCATACTTAGTCTATTAAAAAAGTTTATAGTGAAAGAAGAAAAAGAACTGAACTGACCCTTGAAATTGCACCTCCCCATCCCATAATGCGATCACTCAGTGTACCATCTAGCGAAAAAAAGTAACTTTTAAAACTTAACTATATAAAATATATATATATAAATATATATTTAAAAGAGTATTTATCAATGGGTGAAAGTTAATCCTTTGAAAAATACACCTTTGAAAATCCCATAAAAATTAATGGAAAGTGGTGGAATTTCCCTTCACTCTTTGAGAACTATACCCCTTAAGGTCTGAAGATCCAAATTATGAAAGATCTGTTATTTGGAAAACATCAGGTCCCGAACATTCTGGATAACAGGTCCCATACCTGTAAATGCCATCGATTTTTTTGCCACCAACATGGATTCGTGCAGCATAGTTATCATGAAGTACAAGGCATTGGTTTATTGTTGCAGAGAAATAGAACATAATTACTCTATGTACTGTATGGGAGATGTCCTTCACGGAATTTGAAGCTTTCTGGATAATAAGTTTCCAGATAAAGGATCCCATTCCTGTACTGACTGATCAATTAAATATTTTAAAAAACAATACATTTCATAATGTTTGTCAAGATAAATAAAAGCTTTTTAATTTCTGATAGATATTTTGGTGCTATATTTTTAAACGAGTTTAAAATGTGGCTTAGAAGTACAAATTTCTGCATCTGTATGTAAAAATTATGTAAAAAGATTAAAGTGGATGCAAAGCCACAAATAAAACATTTGTGTAGAAATAGCTTTGAGTTTAGGGAGTTGAAAGCAAAAAAAAAAAAGAAAGAAAATGTACTGTAATAGAATATATGATATACAATAATTTTCCATCTTTACTTACCTATTTGGATTGCGCCCTTGGGTACAAAAATGGTACCCTTAGGGTTAAAATATCCTCTATACAAAATGGCAGTGATATGTTATTCCCCCAAATACAAACATCCTTTCATGTTCACGTCTTCCAGGTCTGTTAGCTACTCTTCATTAGTCATATAATACTCTCTGAGCATTTCTGTTTGTCAAAACAGTGACATTGTTCCATGATTAGAACTTCGTGTATTTGTGTGTGCTATGTGCAGAAGGAGGAAATAAACACAACAGAAACATATAAGAATACATAATAGGTCACTGAGGGATATCCAGCTCGCAGACACAAGTGAAAGGTTAGATGTTTGTCTCCCATGTGTCACTTCATCATTTATAAATTGAAGATCTATTACTTACACTTGGGAATATGGATTGTTTATTTGAAACTCATTAGGCCTTCCCTCTACAGACCTGGAAAGTGTGATTTCTATTTATACTTGCATATTTATACAAGGTGATGAATTGAAGCACTCACAGGACCAATCCCATCCAAGGAAAGTGAGCTTGATGGTTAGCACAGCTAAGAAGGGTATACAGTAGAACAATAAGATAATGACAAGCCTGGCAACAGTATAGTTAATTGATCTATTGCTTTAACAAGTCTTTTTTGCATATTTGTTCTCAATTAATCATTTTACAAACTCAGTAAATTTGTATGGGAGTGTGTTGATACAAGATACCCAGAAGCTTTGGGACTTTTGTCAAAGTGAAGCTGTGTTTCAGTGCAAATTGTTATCTTGTTAATTTCCATTTATTACCCCTTAACTAGTCATTTATATTCTGTATATGCAATATATTGTGAGCTCAGTAAGTGACAGCAGCACAGAGCATGTGCAGTGAATAGGGATGTAGCGAACTGCCGATTTTCATTCGAATCGAACGATCGAAGCATTCGATCGAATGCTTTTCATTCGATCGAATGCTTACAATCGTTCGAACGAATGGAAATCGTTCGATTTTTAGCGGTCGAAGGAATTCGAATGGTCGAATGGTCGAACGATTTGTATTCGAATCGAACGCGAACTCAAAATGCGAACGTCGCGCGACGTTCGCGAACATTCGGCGGACGCGAACGGTCGAAGTTCGCGCGAACAAGTTCGCCGGCGAACAGTTCGCTACATCCCTAGCAGTGAATCAGCAGAAAAAGAAGATGGGGAGCTACTGGGGCATCTTTGTAGACACAGACCTTTACTGCTAAAGGGCTGTGGTTGCCTTGGGCTGGTACAAGAGCCCAAAACATAATGTACAACATTTCTAGCTACTTCTTTCGTTAGTCTTTAGTTCTCCTTTAAGAAAAGCCGCATGAGGTTATTAGAGTAGTTAGTGTTTCACAAGGTGAGAAATAGAACTTGCTAAGAAAGTAGGACTGGCAAAAGTCAGAACATAGGGGCTAATTCCCTAAGCGGCAAAAATTCGCCAGCTACGGCTTCGCAGCCATCGCAACACTTCGCCAGGCGTAAATTTGCCAGGACCATGCTAATTCCCTAAAATGCAAAGTTGCATCCAGGGCACCGAATGCTGGCGAAGTTGCTCTAGCGTTGGCTAATTTGCATAAGGCAGGAAGTGAAAGTTTAATGGACTTATATGTTGCAGCCAATACATTACACTACACAAGCCCAGGGAACCTTTATAAAGTAAAATAGAGTAGTTATAATGCCCTACACATGAGCTCAGTGTATATGTGCCATATGTTAGGAAATGTAGGGGGGAAGCCGGTTACCAAAAAAAAAATTACGGTCTTTTACAGGCTATCACCCTGAAAGAAGGGTCTTGGGACTTAGAACATTTTTCAACAAAAAATTGGGGAAGTCATATCTACTCCATTGCACTTCGCCTGGTCTAAAGTGGCAAAGGCAAGTCTGGTGCAAAAGGTAACGTCTGCATCTTACTGAATTTGCGCAGTTACGTCCCTTCACCGGAACAAAAACTCGCCTGACGATATGATATGATTCGATATGAGTGCTAATGATCGCTAGCGTGTGTCTCTTTTGCTAGCAAATCTACTCCTGCGCCCATTAGGGAATTGGCAAAGTACCAAAATGACGTTGCGCTGGCGAATTTTCACTAGCGTTAGTCACTTCGCCCTTTAGGGAATCTGCCCCATATACAGAAGCTAGAGCTGTAACAGGGTTACTGGTCAAGCACAACACAACAATGTGAAGGACTGTCTTGAGAAAATTTAAATACTTAGGTAATAGGTCTCAGTGCTCCATGACTTTATTATCCCTCTATAAGTACTGAAAGGTGCAGTCTGCTCAAACCCTAAAATTTACAGTGTAGGTTGTTTTGTCATGCAAGTAAGACTTTCATTTGCATCTATAAATCTGGGGTTTTCCAGTTAATTTTCCGTCATTTGGATCTCCATACCTTAAGTCTGCTAAAAAATCATAGGATACTACGACTTCGATTCAAAGTAAAATCGTTCGAATATTCGACCATTCGATAATCGAAGTACTGTCTCTTTAAAAAAACTTTGATTTCAATACTTCGCCAAATTAAACCTGCCGAAGTGCTATGTTAAGGTGAGATACACCTATGACTAAGCGTCGGAGGGTGCGAAACGCGTAAGGTGGGCCTGGTGGGGTCAGTATTTATCTATTATATTAAACTTATCTAAGTTTTATCGCTAACTTAAATAAAATTATTTTTTTTTACTGAAAGCCTCGGGACAGTTATCTTTTGATAAAAGAACTTTTTGTATATAATTGCCTGAGAACTGGTGGAAATCAGATGTGGACTCCCAATTGATGAATAATATGAAGTGCTATGTTAGCCTATGGGGACCTTCTAGAGCATTTTTATAAATTTTTGGAAGTCGAAGTAAAATCATTCGATCGATCACTGAAATCCTTCGAATCGTTCGATTCAAAGGATTTAATCGTTCTATTTTACTTCGAACGTAGGATACCCAAATTCGCTGAATTCGAATTAAAAGTATTTTAATTTGATGGTCGAATTTCTAAGTATTTTTATCTTCGAAATTCGACCCTTGATAAATCTGCCCCTTAGGGTATTTACTAAAACAAATTTTTCACATTTTTTAATAGAATCAAATTTGACATAAATCCCATTTACGAATTGCCTTAATTTATCAAAAGTTACGGATGCGAAAAGTCAGTGCAGGAAAAGTCTAGTCAAAATCGTGCAACAATTCTAACTTTTTCAAATTTGATGCTTGTATTGTACAACCTTTTTTGAATTTGACGCTTCAATCGTACGACTTTTTCAAATTGTCATCTGATAACCTCGACTTTTTAGAATAATTATTAAGCTAAAACCAGCGCAGATCAAGATGGCAAGAAACATCTTCGAAGGGACATCTGCCATTGCCTTCTACCTGACTTCAACAGGGTTTAGCTGGAGTATTTTCCGATTAGGATTTTTAGCAGCTTTGGGGTAAAACTCGACTAACAATTTGAGTTTCAATAAATAGGCCCTTATATAAACCCAATAAAATCTTTTTTCCTCCAATAACGATTAATTATCAGGTACAATGTATTGTTCTATTATTACATTAAAAAAGAAAATGGATCCCATGCCTGTAATAATAATACAGGTATAGATTTCCTTTTCTCGAAACCTGTTATATAGAAATCTCAAAAAAAATCGTTCCTTTTTCTCTGTAATAATAAAACAGTAGCTTGTACTTAATGGTTACTAAACTGCATGACTCCATATTGGTGGCAAAACAATCCTATTGGGTTTATTTAATGGAAAAATAATCTTATTGGGTTTATTTAATGTTTAAAAGCTTTTTTAGCAGATCTAAGGCATGGAGACCAAAATTTGTAAAAATCTATTAAAAATCATAGGTCCCAAGCATTCTTGGTAATAGATTTCATACATAAAATAATTTTTCTATAACACTTGGGACTTAAAGTGGCATATTTTATAAAATCTGAAGTATCTCCTAGTTTAACACCAAAGTTCAGCTTATTTTCTCATATTTACTAAAAATCATATGTATTATTTTGCAAGAGTAATGTTTCATATTTTCTCTTGGCATAAATTCTCTCTTAAAATTCACCAATTTACATAGCTTTACCATACAATAGTAGTAGTAGGGGAAAATTCTCTTGAGAATTTCAGCATAAAAAATTAATTTATAGGAAGGGGTGATGCAGGTAATAGGGATGCACTGAATCCAGGATTCGGTTCAGGATTCGGCCTTTTTAAGCAGGATTCGGATTTGGCCGAATCCTTCTGCCAGGCCGAACCAAATCCGAATCCTAATTTGCATATGCAAATTGGGGCGGGGAGGGAAATTGCATTTTTTTGTCACAAAACAAGAAAGCATATGCAAATTAGGGTTCAGATTCGGTTCAGGATTCGGCCGAATCTTTCAAGAAGGATTTGGGGGTTTGGCTGAATACAAAATAGTGGATTCGGTGCATCACTAGCAGGTAAAGAGATGCTTAAGTGGCTGCTTATTGTTATGAATGGTAGCTTAGCATTGAATAAAGAATGATACCACTACCTGCAGTTCAAAAGTGGGCTGTTCCCAGTTTTATTGTGGTGCTCTGGACAAACAGGATAGGATCAAACGTTTCGAGACAACAATATGCACTTCCTCACTTGAGGAAGGGCACTTTTAAACTGCAGGTATTGGTATCATTCTTTATTCAATGCTATTAAATGCTATTAACCAAATACCTCCATCCCCATATTGGTGTTTATTGCCATCAGTTGTAATTTGGCAGCCTGAACCTGGAGCAATTCCTGATGGATAACATTTGTTCTTTTGCTCTTGAAAAATTGACAAATATTCACAAATTAGAAAGCTTTTAGGCTTTATTGGTTAAAACCAAACCCATAGACGTGACTCCGTTTTAAAACTAGCACACCCAGGGCCAAAGGGAAGATCATGGTTAGTTTAAGTGGAGCAGCTTAATAGAAAGGTAATCACGTTGTAATTTTTTGCCAAAGTCTACATCTTTTTGACATAAAATTAAATATATACGCTTTTATAAATAAACCACTATACAGTATGTTGGATAATTGCAAAAGCAGTTACTGAATTTTGTAAAAAGCATGTGTTCACTTTACAAGTTTTATAGATACCATTTCTTCTTTACTTCTTTTTTGAAGCTGGAGTAGGCCCTGGACATGATATGAGATATGTTCTTGCTCCAAAGGCTCCCCCAGCTCTTAAATAGCCAACATCATAAAAAAAACAAGAGTTATTTCCTTGAAGCCAGGTTCACACATTTTCATCAGCAAACTTTTATTGCATTGTTCTGCAGTGACGGGATGTTCCATGGAGAACACACCACTCACATACTCAACTGCCCTTTTCAGACTCAAGATGTTATCTGCTTGCATCTGAGAGCCTTAAAGCTCCAATAGAAAAAAGGACGTTCTCTCAGACCCCTATGACAAGTCTTAATTGTCTAGAAAAAAAGGAGAATATGCTCTCATTCCAATTCTCATTTTTTCATACACAAAACAATATTTTTTTAAAAAAAAATTGTATGCAGTACATGTAAATGTTTATATTTACAGCATGTTTGGCTGTACAGGTATGGGACCTGTTATCCAGAATGCTCAGGACCTGGGGATTTCTGGATTTTCTTTGAACTAGAAAATTATGTAAATATCAAATAAACCCAAAAGGCTGGTTCCAATAAGGACTAATTATATATTAGTTTGGATCAAGTACAAGGTACTGTTTTATTATTACAGAGAATTATTTTTAAAATTTGGAATATTTGGATAAAATGGATTCTATGGAAGATGGCCTTTATGTAATTCAGAGATTTCTGGATAATGGGTTTCCGGATAACAGATCCCATACCTGTATTAATAATTACTCTTGTTACAAAAACTATGTAGAAAAAACAGATGTGATGAAAAGTCCAAAAGTAAAGGTAAAAGGGGCAGTTAAAAAGAAGTATTAAATGTTAAAGGCATGGTAAACCTAGACTGGATTATTAAAGTTGCTCCATTTTGTACTTCGAGTTCCTTGTATTGAACCCAATTCATGGCATAGCTGAAGTGATCAGTTTTAACAGTAATTATATTAGTTAATTAGTTAAATCTCCTCCTGGTTTGCCAGATGTGGTGTGTGTGTGTGATTGTACAAGAACCTATTCTGAAATAGGATATTGTGATGATCAATTAAATAGTAAATGTCACCATGTACAATATGAGGTCCAGGTGCACCTGCCCTGTGTGTATGATATTTTTTATTGGTCGATTTGTGTCTGTCTGTCTGTTTGTCTGCCCATCCTTTAAAATGTCCCATGTGTCTTTGCTAAACCAGCCTAAGTACAAAAGAGCATGAAATGCGTTACATGTATACTTTAACTTTTCTTTGTTTTTACAGCACCTGTCTATATGGAGTTTCCTGATTACTTGCTCAGTGTTTTGTTTTTGCTTGTACATGAACCTATCAATATGCAGTCTAAATGATCTCTTTACCTTGCCAGGATTTTATTCGACTGTATGGGTGTGCATGAAAGTTTACCCATGACCACACATTACAACATGATACAGTCTGCAAGTCTTATCATACAGGTAAGAAATCATCAATACTTTTTGAGAATGTTCTAGTTTAGAAAAATACACAAATCAAGCCTTCTTTGCAAAACAGGCTTCAAATGTATTAATATTTTTTTTTCTATTAATCCCTTATGAGACCCATGTTCTTAGACCTTTTTAACATTTATTGGCAGCGCATCTTCATGAGTTGGCACACAAGTAGATTAAAAACCTTAATCGATATGGAAACAGACATGTTTATTATACATTCATGCATACAAATCGAAGATATCCCTGGTGTGTTGATTGGAGATAATCGGGATAACATTCTACAGATTTTCTCATTCTATATGACTTTCAACTGAGCCCACAAATTGCTGTACCTTTGTATATAAAGACATAATAAACCTTTGTAATTTTTCCAAAGACTAATGTATGTTTTATGCTATATGCATTAAGCGCACTGTTTCGGTACAAATGTATACCGTATAAGTATTCCAAACATCTGTATTATAAAAAAAAGACACCGTTCATTTTGTGCTTCCGCAGGGACCTTTAGTAAAATATGTCTTCTTCCTTTTTTCTCACATACTATAGCAACATTTCTGTCATGCTTTATGTATGCTATTTTAGCTATCTTTACAGTATATCTAAGCATTCTGACCACAGGGGTCTGGGATCCTATCTGAAACCCATTGTTTACACAACTGTAGGGCTTTGAGCCTTTTTAAAGGATTAATCAGCAGATTGAGATAAGAATGCATAACAAGCCAATGAAAAGGATATTTTGATAGAAGTGAATACACATTAAAACAAGATATTTAAATAAAAGGAATTTGGGGTGGTAGTTTTAATTGAACTAGTTTGGGTAGGGGATCAAAACAGTTTTTGGGTGGAGGATCCCTTTAATAGCTGATTGGCAGCTATAACTGATAGCACAGTTGTGTACATAGTACCTAAACTCTGGAATCCCCCCATGGCTTTGCTTAAATAATATAGGAAATGTAAATAAACTCTGTTCTTTACAAGGTAAAGCTCCCCATAGACGCGACGATTCTTCTTGCCGAACGACCGATTTTAGGGAAGCCCGACCAATCCTTCGAAATTATCGTGCGGTTAGTGGAATTCGAACGATCGTACATCTTACGATTTTTCGGCCGACATCTGTCGGGAAATTGATCGCCAGGTAAAAAAACCTTTGTCGGTCCCAGTGCAATCTATCTATGTTTGCAGGGCCAAGCAGGCAGCTCCCCTTTGTTTTCCTGGCAAATTGGTCTTTTTAGTTGATGGTAAATTCGTACGATCGTACGATCGTTCTGAGAAGATCGTGGTCTCACGATCAGGATCTGATCTTTTAAAAATCTCAACATCTATGGCCAGCTTAACTCAATGTAACAAGAGTGCAAACAGGGAGGTCACTCAATGTTACTTTGGTGTGAATGAATTCTAATCAACAAATGTTTATTGAATTTATTCTATCAATTTATCAATGTTTGTTAAAAGTATTGAGGAACAGTTTGTATCCTATCTTGTACAAATTATACTATATAGCTATATATATTAAGAGAAAGATTTTGATAGGTAGATACAGTAGATAACATAACATGTATCCCTGAGATATACTCTACAGCCCACAATCCAGACTAAACACTCTCTAACTAAAAAAAAGCATAAGGCCTTACCCTTGATTCAACAATTCATTCTGTGTCTGTGCCATTTTTTCCCTTACCTCCAAATGATGGAGGAAAGGGATTCTGAGAAGACTTGCCTGTGCAACCTATGCCCTCCGGTTCTGAGCTGACAAAAGTCTCAATATATTTGACAGTAAAATATGCGAACAACAATCTGACACATAGGCGGAAAAAAAGAAAAATAGGCCGAACGCTGTAGTCACATTACTATCCGAGGCTAAAACAATATTATTTCTAACTCTACTCGCCTTCATAGGAACGGAAAAGTGAGAGCCAGGATGCAGGAGTATTAACAGGATTAAAGTGGAGCAAGGTCCAGAAAAAATAGAATCAGAAATGACTGAAAGGAAATCAAGACTTCATGTACAATAGAACTACAAACGGCAAATTATGATGTTATTCAAAGGAAGTTCCGTTGCACATGACACCCCCTTCACGCCCCTTTCACTTAATAATGACATTTACTGAAGTGAATTACAATTTCTTTGTAATATGGTGTATATATATATATATATATATATATATTTATATATATATACATATATATATATATATATATATATATATATATATATATATATATATATATATATATATATATATATATATATATATATATAAAAGTAGGAAATAGCGACACTCACAGGTTTTTTAAGATTGCAAAAAACAAAAAAGATGTTTATTGTGGCTCAACGTTTCGATCCCCCACAGGGATCTTCGTTTTTTTGTACACTCCTGACGAAGATCCCTGTGGGGGATCGAAACGTTGAGCCACAATAAACATCTTTTTTGTTTTTTTGCAATCTTAAAAAACCTGTGAGTGTCGCTATTTCCTACTTTTGCATTTACTCCAACCTGGTAGGCACCCAGGTATTCTTATTTGTAAACGGTGTGCACCTTAAGATTACACACACACACATATATATATATATATATATATATATATATATATATATATATATACATATAAATATATATATATATATATATATATATATATATATATATATATATATATATATATATATCCCCCCCACCCCCTGTATGTATGTGGTGCAGGTATAATTCATTTATATACGCTTCTTCCCCCAAGTAGAGCTTCTGTTGTGATTTCACTTCCTCAGGCATAGAAACACTAGGGTCAAATTCTTCAGATATCAGCAAACCTATAACTATATTTTTGGGCTGTGGAAGGTAATATCAGAGCATCTAAAAGACACCCACACAAACTTAAGGTAGAAAGTGCCCTGACGAGAATCAAACTCAATATATCAGCACTGAGCAAGGCTAATTTCTGATGGATAAAGAACCCTGGATGGAGTTTTCCCAAATGCTGTAAAACAGCAGTTCTACTCTTGTATACTGTAGGTATGGGATCCATTATCCAGAAACTCATTATCCAGAAAGCTAAAAATTATGGAAAAGCCATCTCAAATATAACTCCATGTTATCCAAGAAATCCAAATTTTAAAAATGATTCCCTTTTTTTCTGTAATAATAAAACAGTACCTTGTACTTGATCCCAACTAAAGAAGAAAAATCAGCCTGTGTGTTTTACATGATATTGTGCTTACATGATTTTTGAGTAGACTTAAGGTATGAAGATCCAAATTACGGAAAGATATGTTATCCGGAACCCCCGATCATTCTGGATAACAGGTTCCATCCATACCTGTAACACCATTTTTAATTCATGTTTTTTTTATCCAGTTGTGCAATAGCAACATACATTTTGGGTTCCTGCTTACTGTATATACTGTAGTTACACAATAGAAGGTGCTGGATAAAGACTTTCAAGTTCAGCCTTACCTAGATATGACCCTTTCCATTTTATAGTTCTGAATATTTCAAACCTCCACCATTACGTTTGAGTTAAAAGTTGCACATCTGTTACAAATAACTGAGTAATTGTTCCTACTAATTTAAAATAAGTATTGCCCAGCAATCATCTAGTTATTAAGCAGAACATTTGTTGTACCTGAGTGTTGCTTTAGTGAAAGAGACACCAGCTGCTAAATCCACTGATCTGATCCAAATCAAGTCGGTGAAAAGTCTCAGCTTAATTCTTTGTTTGTCATAAACAAGGTGCAGTAGTTGACTTCTGTCCATATGTGTACAACAATTGCTTACTCTATACATCAAGAACTATTTACTGGGGCCTATGTCATTCTTCTGACCTCTCGTGCATCTGTTTCAAGGTTTACATTAATGGCATGTATAACGTCTGCTTGGAGTTTTATAGGAGTTCAGAATGGGGGCTAGGACATTATTTAAGACTCATAAAAGTGCCACAGAGCAGACTACCATAAATTATCACATTTAAAAGGCAAAGTTCCATGAACTAGCCAAAAAATAATAAAAATACATGACCAAACTACTGGGGTAACAGTGATCTTTGCAAAACTATGGCAGGAATTGTGTGCAAGTACCTCTAGAAGGTCATCTGCGCTAAATGTATAGTATTGGGCTTTGTAAACTGTGTCTTGGCGAAGACGAAATTTGATTGATAATACATTTTTTACCCATTGTGCAATATTATTTTGATGTTACAGCCTGCTGTGGAAACCATGCAGCTGTTGTCTGATTTGAAGGTGGTGGTAGCTGCAGGGTCCCCTGCATCAATGGGTGCAACTGACTGTGGCCAAGAGCAACTGCAGTTGTAAACCCTTATGTGTTCCGTCTTACCTACAAGAGAAGGAAGTAGGACTATCATATCCCTATTTCCACCAATCCCCTTTTAGGCATTTGCCTAAAAGGGGATTGGTGGAGGTATTCTGGTACAGTCTTATTCTTCTAATTCTTCTAATTATAATCAATCATAAACATTCAATTGTTTATGCTTATACCCTGATCTGTAAGTATTTGAACAGGAGTTTAAGGGGAATAGAGACATATGCCAGGTATCTCTTTAGATTTGAATTCTGTACATGTTGATATGTATACAAAATAAAGTAATGCTAAAGAATTATATACAATTTTCTTTCAGGGTTTCCTGTATCATTCTTCGGGTGGTTAATAATTATTCCTAAACTAAGATAGTAGATATAGTTAAGACAGCTTTTTATTGCATGCTTAAAAGATATATCTTAAGCTGGCCAAAGACGCAAAGATCAGATCAGATTTTCGGCCATATGTGGCGAGTCCTGACATTTTTCGTCCGGCGGAGATCAGTCGTTTGGTTGATCGGACAGGTTAAAAGATTTCTGTTGGCTGCGGGTAATATCTCTACATGTATTTCCGATCGTACGACTTTCAGAGGGAGACTGTGACTAGCTTTGGTCGGACATAACCTTTGTACGATTGCTGTCAGGGGCAGAACATCGGCTGATCTGTTCTTTTGTACTTTATTTGATCGGAATGGTTAGTGGCAGGTCGGGAGATGGGAAAGTACGATCGTACGGTGATTCGTATGATCGGATCTTTGCGTCTATGGCCAGCTTAAGCGTATTTCAAAAACAAGCTCAATTCTATAATTTAGGGAAGTTTTGCTGTTCCTGTTCTTAATGTTCATATCTGACCAGCTTTAAAGTGGAAAGGATTAGAGCCAACTAACACTCAGATGATTACAGTAAAAGACAAACATTTTAATATTTATATGGCAAATACCAGTTTCCAATAATAACAGAAACAAAATATGTAGGAGGTCCATACATATGACTTGCTAGTTTCTTTAATTTACTAAAATCTACCACCCTTTCATACAGGCTATCCCATAAATATCCTAACCATTCCAGACATCTTGTAGGTTCACTCACTGACCTTTTGCTCTAAGCCTCTGAAATTTGTTTCCTTCTTGTATTTTCTTGAACCCAAAGTGAACTGCTACTCCCATGCCTTTATTTCTTTGTGTTGCTTTTCTTGTCTAAAGTAATCCAACTTTTATTTTGATGAGTGTTTTCAATGGAATGTAATTTATATGAATTATTACAGTAAAAAGGAAAAAATGTTTAAAAAAAATCTCATGCATCATTGGATAAAACAAAATATACATATATTGTATAAATATATACACATATATCATGCACCATTGATCCAGTGCCTGCTGCACCATCCAAAGAAAACACAACACAGCAGTCAAATATACATTTTATGGGCTTTTGTCTCTTTTGAAATAACATTGAGAAGCATTTCTTAATTAAAATTTAAAACCGTTACTGATTAATTTTCTATGTAAACAATTGCGGTAAACATGGAATGTCAGCATTTTAGGGAGTACCCAATATAAATTTAATTTCATAACAGAATATCAGACAGAGGATGGGGGTTAGTTAAAAAATGCTTATGAAGAAATGCGTCTCAAGTTTAATATTTTAGTGCTATACCTTGTTTATACCAAATTATTTGGTAAACAGCCCAGGAAAGGGGTCTGATATCCACTGACATTTTGCCCAGTAACCCTCTTTGTACATGCGTCATACATGTCAATATTAGACCAAAGATGGGAATTTGCTGACTGAAGTACAGAGAAAATGATAGATTATGAAGAAGCAAATCTGGATGAGTTCAAGCTTGAAACTGGAGGGCCATCAAAACTGTAAAATCACAAACGTGGCTGTTTAGGAATGGGGAAGAGGACTCACTTTGCACATTTTATGGCAATCTTAGCCACTTCTGCTTCCTCTTATTGTGATATTGTCATTTTTTCAAGCAATGTTTGGTGGACAATGTGAGAGGACAGAGCCAACAGGCCCAAACCCTTTGGTTATCTCAGAACACATTTTAGCTACAGTATATGTTTGTCTCAAATGGGCCATCATTTCCCACCATGTTATATGATTGCTATCATACCTTTTCATTGAAATTAATACTGCAATGTCTGTTTCGTGGTGTGCCAATGTTAGGTAACATTGGTAACACCATGTTACAACTTAATCTTGGCAAATTGTGATATCAAACCAAAATGGACCATTCAATAAAGACTATTGATACCATCTTTGATTAAGTCATGAAAGCGAGCAACATATGAAACATTGTTACAAAAATACAAGCCTACGCATCTGTAAGTGACTAAATATCTAAGATTGGAGCGTTAGTGCTATAAATGGATCAATGAAAGTCATAGGACTTCTAGGATTTCCATTTTAGTTGATAAAATATGGTGCAGTCATATTTAATCAACCAATATTTGCTAAAAATCTGCTTTTGGGTGCCACACATTAAACACTAGCCCTCAAAGAAACTATTCAGAATTAGCCAAAAAGTGTTGTAATTTGCAAGTGGTTGCTCTACCTAGCATTAAGTTGTAATCATTAAGCAGTAAACATATCTGCCATGCCACAACACAGGTTCTATATTTGTTTTAAAACACTTTGTTTATAGGTATCTGACAACAATTAAAGCATTATATACATTGCCCACTTTGACACGCCTTAAAATGTTTTAAATATTACAGTATTCCAAACAATTCTGAATTGCTGTCCATAACAATAGTCATCTCTAGGCTTTCATATTCAAAATACATCTTCTAGCTCTGTAGGTATTGTTGATTTAGAATGTCCAGAATGTTTAATTGTTATAGAGAGCTGTTGTACACCGATGTATAGAAATCTGTAGGGTGCCATTGTTTGTCTAAAGAAAACAGTTGACTTGTTGTTATTGTGCATTATTTATATATTGCCAACATGGTTTAGCAGCAATTTCCCAAGATCTTTCACATGAGTTGTGGCTTCAGTATAGCTTATAATCTAATTCACCTATCACATTCACATTCATATAGTAAAGTCAGTGTTAACCTGCCTATATTTTTGTTTAGTGGAGAGCATGATCTAATGAGCCGGACCTCTGGTATGAGTCAGTGTTTGTATGTATTTTGATGTGTAACCCCTTTTATTCTAAAGTGCTCTAGAATATGTTGATGCTATATATAATATATATATATATACACAATATATATCTGTATATAGGCTCATCGTAAAAATGCCAAGCTGAAATTAGATAATTTAATAGCAAGTGGTATTTTTTGTTCTGGATTTTCTAAAGAATACAGATGTGTATTTAGTTAGACCAATAAAAAAGGTATTACCTGCCAACCTGTGCTGTCTCCACTCTTATGAAGAGAAAACAGTTCCAGCATGCACAGGGGAGGTGGGAGATTCACTGCTTATCTGTAGCTCGCCTGGCAGGAAGCTGGCCAGCATTCGGCTGCTATAAAATGACTGACCACAAATCATAGGGGAAAAGGTCATCCGCCTGCAAGAGAATAAAAGTGAGTTCAGGAGAGCCCAGAAGTAATTATGCCAGGCTCGCTGTAACCAGACCACATAAGCAGGACTACTGACAAGTATATCTTAAAGGAATATGGTCTTACAGATTTTCACTTCTTAGTCTGAATTCTTGGATTTGCCATTCACAGCAGTGTCTCATTTCTTTGGCACACAGTGGCACTCCAATGGATTAAATGCTGCCATGCTTCTCAGATCCTCCTTTTGAAAATATATTTTCATCTTATTTATCCATGCCTATATATTGTGGTGGATCTGTGAAATGCTTATATGTGAGAAATCAACCAGTGTTTTGGGTGTACATGCAGAAGGTGCCCTATACAACTGCCACTGAGCATGCAATACGTTCCCAATTCCTTGCATCATTCCTCTACAATGTGTATACATTAGTGATAATTTCTGGGGGATCTTACCCATTATGACTAAAAATATGACCATGCTTAGTGCTTAGGCAATAATATTTTACAGATTTTAGTTGTTTATGGCAAAATTAGTAAACACAAAATGCTATAGGTCATGTTTGGAATTAAAATATTGACACCTATTAGTTAAAATAATAGTAGTAACAGTGCGTTTGAATGATTTGTTGATTTACAGACTCCTAAATGTCATGTCAGATCATTGAAAGTACTGTAGTGGTTCTTCTATTTGCAGAGCTAGCCCACAAATATCCAACCTCATTGGGAAATAAAATTTGCCTAGACGCAAGATGCAGCTACAAACACAAAGGCTTATAAATGATTTAAAGGGATTATTTAAGCCTTATTTTTAACCAGAAAAAAACACTTTTGGCTAGGGTTTTGTTCCCTATCAGTGGATAGCAAAATTATTTGTGATCATGGTTTCCATAAGCCTCCCTGTTGCATGTGTCCCTGTAGAGAGTTTCCATTTGCTGTTATTGGCTCAAGAATGTCCCCAATGTTTAGCCTACCAGCCCCATGATTGTAATGCAGTGTAGACACTTTTGCATTGACAGTAGCAGCAGCAGCATGACAATATAACCTGCTAATATATTGCCAATTATAACATGGTAAAATAAAACTTGTTTATAGCTATGGCACAATGGTTAGCTCTGCTACCTTACAGCACTGGGGTTCTCAATTCTATTCCAGACAGCACCATCTGCAAGTAGGGATGTAGCGAACCGCCGTTTTGGTGTTCGCGAACGCCGTTCGCAAACACCGGCAAAAAATGCGAACGGTTCGCGAACCGTTCGCGAGCTTCGAACACCCGCAAAATCGTTCGATTCGAACGTTCGAAGGATTTTTCGTTCGATTCGAACGTTTGAAGGATTTTCATCGTTCGATCGAAGGATTTTCATTCGAATCGAACGGTCGAGGGATTTTAATCGTTCGAACGAATGGAAATCGTTCGAACGAATGGAAATCGTTCGATTTTAGCGGTCGAATGGTCGCGAACTCAAATTGCGAACGTTCCCAAACGTTCGCGAACATTAGGCGGACGCGAACGGTCGAAGTTCGTGCGAACAAGTTCGCAGGCGAACTGTTCGCTACATCCCTATCTGCAAGGAGTTTGTATGTTCACCCCGTGCTTGCATGGTTTCCTCCAGGTATCCTGGTTTCATCTCACACTCCAAAAACATACATGCAGGTTAATTGGCCCTAGGGAATGTTATAGGGACCTTAGATTGTAAGCTCCAGTATGGCAGTAAATCATGTAAAGCTGTGCAATATGTCAGTTCTATAAAAATATATAGGATAATAATAATAACGGTCATGCAATGTGAGGTGTCTTGGATATACAGTATGTTCATGACTCTTTTTTCTCTGAGGTACAAATAGACTTACAGAATATTGTACATATTGTTTTTTCTTTTGTTCTGGACAAAGAAAACAAATTCTGTTCATATTACATTGGAATAATATTTCTGTAGCTTCTGTTTCAATATATGCTTGGTAAACGTTTTTTGACTGGTGATGTGTGAATTGACCTTGTTGCCTTGCCCTTAATATCTACATCCTGAGGGAAAGGTAAGAGAGTGATTTGGTTATTAGATAAAGTTACTCATAACTTTCTCTGACAAAACACCTGAAGCATAATGGGAAATGTGCTGTACTTGAGAGCTTCCAATACAAAAACATAGTTTTTTGATCTGATTACTGATCTTTTATATTGTAAAATCACTTGTCACTTGTCATATTTGTATAATCTATCTATCTCTATCTTCTCATCCATCTATTTATCTATCTATCTATCATCTATCTATCTATCTATCTATCTATCTATCATCCATCTATTTATCTATCTATCTATCTATCTATCTATCTATCATCTATCTATCTATCTATCTATCTATCTATCTATCTATCTATTATCTATCTATCTATCTATCTATCATCCATCTATTTATCTATCTATCTATCTATCTATCTATCTATCTATCTATCTATCTATCATCTATCTATATATCATCTATCTATCTATCTATCTATCTATCTATCTATCTATCTATCTATCTATCTATCTATCTGTCTATCTATCTATCTATCATCCATCTATTTATCTATCATCTATCTATCTATCTATCTATCTATCTATCTATCTATCATCTATCTATCTATCTATCTATCTATCTATCTATCTATTATCTATCTATCTATCTATCTATCTATCATCCATCTATTTATCTATCTATCTATCTATCTATCTATCTATCTATCTATCTATCTATCATCCATCTATTTATCTATCATCTCATCTATCTATCTATCTATCTATCTATCTATCTATCTATCTATCTATCATCTATCTATCTATCTATCTATCTATCTATCTATCTATCTATCTATCTATCTATCTATCTATCATCTATCTATTAGACATAGCAGATGTGTCCCTCCCATTTTCCCAGTGCTGGTAATCATTTGATAAAAGGGGAGGGACTCTGAGCTCTTTCCAGTCGGAAACAGGACGTGGGGTCTATCTTGTATAGTTTGAGAGACCTGAAGAGAAAGTAATTTCAGCTAAACATCATTTTATGATAGATTAATTTGCTCGAACAGCTGTTGAGGCATTATCAAAAGGACCAGTTGGTTCTGCTTTCATTTAGGGGTGATTCTTACCCCATTGCAGCCTGAGAGTGGCTTTGATGCTGCAGCCGTTCCACGCTCACCTTTCCAGTGCCAGATGGGGTTCAGGGGATCCACATCACTAGTGCAGAGAGTGAAATTGAGCTCTCTGGACTCTCATAACCAGAAATTCATCTCTCAAAGTTACCAGGAATGGCTTTTTTCCTCACCTGGTAACTTGTGGAGGGCTGGTGCCTCAACTTTCAAGTTTCTCAACTCAGTTTATTACTACACAGCCCTTGCTTTCATTGAAATTAACTTCCACTTGCTGTTGCCTATATTATGTGCAATCAAAGCTTATTTTGTGAAAAATAAAGACAGACAAATGTCTCTTTGAATCTACCCTGGATGTCACTGTATTTTCTTTGAAAAAAATAATATTTCTGCCATTTGAGTGAATTCCTAAAATCTATTTGGTAAATATATGTTAAGATGTAAATACGTTTCCTTGGTCAGCCAGTTTGCACAGTGCAAAAAATGGCTATAGACAGACATATTTTTTGCCCACTGTGTAAGGCATTGTGCATTGTGCAAGTAGCTGAAAATATTCCTGAAATATTCTTCAGGTTGGCCAAGCCTTGCAAACTTAACACATGGGTATTTTATGCAACGTCCCTAAAATTCCACCCTCTTGCCAATTTACTTAGAAAACTCCATAGTGCTTTGGGGATATCCTATTAATATAGGAAGACTGGGGGGGGGGGGAGAAGAACACAGGCAAGAAGATACCATGGTCACTCAGTTTTGCTCTCAGGTCAAAGGTAAGTTTTTTATTATATACGCATAGTATGTTAACATTAGGAAACCAGGAGATACAGGTACTATATAAGAAATCATCTTGGATCTTTTTTTTAACGCAAAACAGCTTTAAGGTTTAATGTGATAGTCCCACATACTGTAAATAGAGCAATCGTAATGTGTGTTTTAGTGTGCTTAAAAATGTAAATCATTCATAAAACCTAAAAAAAACACTATACTGAATTTGTAGAAGAAAAACATTTTCAAATTTCCCATCTTTTTTTTTTAAATGACATTTAGCCATGTATAAAAAAATGTAAGAATGCTTATCGTATGTCACTTTGGCAATACTGTAGTTTAATGATTACACCTAAGTCATAGAGGCCCAATAATATTTCCTCTTTAAAGCTATTATTTGTTATCACCGTTAAATAAGAAATCTGTATGTATTAACATGGATATCAGCATACAGGGGAGTTGTACATTTGTAGCCATGTTATGGATTGTATGGACTAGTAATCCATATACCAAAGAAAAGTGACTGTTGTCTTCAAAAAAAATATATTGATTATTTTCGTGTTTCTGGTCATACCACAGAGATTGCACTTGTAACTTGTAATTAAAGGTTTCACATTGATAATTTGTAGAAAGTTATTTTCCATTTCTTAAGAAATTCTTGGGGGGCATTAAAATGGTTATGTTGAATCGATAGCCTTATTTAATAACGTTGAGTTCATATAATACGTTGCAGGGCCCTGCTGTGACGAAACAGTAAAGTGCTTGTACAAAGTGGCGGCAGATTTCTCCAGATTCAGACTTTACATCGGTTGGAAACAATGGAGCAATTATCTAAGCTGATTTGACAGCTAATTATCATGTCAGCCTTTACAGGGAAGAAATGATTAATGTTGAGCAATCAATATTGTAGCACAGCCTCTGCTGTGAACTTAGAAGCTGTAATGCTTTAACAAACTCTTGGCAATGCTGCTTTCTAGCCTTGCAAGAGCTAAACAGCTATGAAAGGTGATGGCTTTTTATAGCGAGACCTTTTCAACTTTGGGGCTTTTTAAAACTCCCTTTCAAGTTGAAATGTGCCTAGCTAATAGTAGGGATGGTTTTGCTCGATTAGTGTTTTGAAAGTTTGTGTATAGAATTTTCAAATTTAAAAACAGCCAATAAAAGAGGTCACCTTTGACCGACAGTTTTATGTGTTTTTTAATGCAGCCTGTACAGATAAAAGCATGCTTCATGCCAGAGTGAAAAGGTCACTGGCAAGTTGATCAGGGAAGCTTTTAAACTGTTTTATTAACCTTAAATTAGTGTAACTCTACGTTGGGCTCTATGAAATTAGTAGCGATAATAGGAAGCAATATTACAGACGTTCAACTTGTTAAATCCAGGTTCATGATTACTTAGGCTTAGCAGGGATTTGGGTTTTAATACAATGTTGTATTGATAGGTTTGTAAATTCTGTATAACAATATAAGGGCGATATCACAACTAAAATAAAATACAGTAGAAAATGGATATTTATTTTATAGTATGATTCACTGAAGCAATCCAGAGGTTCAGGAGAACGCTGACAGTGAAGAGCCATGTCCCTGAACTTGTCACAGTAGGACTTTGCACTGTACTAAGCAGCCCTGAACATAAGAAGTGACTCTGCTGTAGGTGCTTACTGGCTTAGGAAGTAAGGTTAAATCTGTCAAATAAATCTAACATTTAACCTGAATAAGTAAAGCATCAGGCATTATTCTTCATTGTTTGATCCTTTACTAATGTGGACTGTAAATTAAACAATGGGCACTTCAGACTGATGCTAAAGGGTTTGCTATTCATCAATTTATAAATAAACATCTACAAAACCATCATGCTGAAGGGAGCACCACAGAGAAACTAGAGGTTCCATGGACAGCACTGGGGTGTAGCCGAGGGGGGTAACATCTCAGCTCAGATTAAATTCACTTAGCTTTCTCTTGGGCTCTACTGAGGACAACTAGGTTCACGAATTATGCTCTATAATTTTTGTGGGATAAGCTAGTTTCATATCACTTTTAAAAGACATATTTAAAACATTTATAGATTGAACGTATACACCATTTAACCTGGCTACACAGTTCCATTTTCAAGACACACCAGACTGTGTAATTTAGCCAGACTATTGGATGGCCACATTGTACACATATAAAGTAAATGTTGTTAACAAGAAAATGTAGACACTTGTAGGTTCTAAATCTTGGTGCTAGATATTCAATAACGGCCTAGATTTTCAGACTTCCAACTGAAGGCTATAAGGGAATGTTCGGAACTGAAGTTCAGCAACAGTTGGGGGCCATAGGATGGATGTCCATTTTCAAGCATTTCTATCCATATCATCAGTATTTCCTGTGCAAAGACTGTAACAGGAGCTATCTTTCCAACAACATATCATCCATTTTGCCTTTGTGTTGGCACTTGACATTTACTTAAAAGAGGCTCATCTAGTGTTGAAGAATCCCCTTCTTGCCTTTGCTGCACTCCATCTGGAGAAGGCTAGATATGGAGAGCAGTTAGTGTTTCCTGGGAGCTGGCTCCTGTCATAGAGATTATAACTACTGTCATTCTACTGATCAAACAGGTTGAACAGAGCTTTAATGCATGAAGAGATTCCTTGGCATTGGAAATTCCACATATAAGCTAGTAAAGTGCAACTCTTTGAACTAGGAAGAGCTGGAGGAGGAGCTGACAAGTTGTTTAATGCACTAGTGGGTATGTGTTCATGTGAGTGTGTGTGCAAGTTATTGAGTTCATGTGTCTGGCATCACATTTATTGTTAACAATTGGACAATAAAACCCATTAACCTTGCAGAACATAAAAACACATGCATTGTTGACCTTTATTTTTTGTTAGGAAGCTGCAATTTATTTATAACGCCTTCTTTTCTTACATATTATCCTTCCACACTGTATCAGTTATGGCAAGGAAAAGGCAAAAAGATGTGTAATATTTATTTTCTATTGAGATAATGTTGCTGTGTATAAACAACTTACATTTTTTGAGATTTATTAAACTCCAATGCTGCAAAAAGCCAGAATCCGAAAATCCGGCAATCTGGCATCTCAAACGTGTTGAGGTCATGTATAAGTCAATGCCAGATGTTCCAATCCCAATTTAAAGATATCATGGTCTGTGCTGGGTTTAGCCTGCTAATCTGAAAAATGTGGGATTTTCAGGCAATAACCCGAAAAAATTAAGTGATTTGGGAGAAAAGTCTCAAAAAAACTTACAATTTGGGTTTTCTCTCTATTTTATCAAGTCATTCAGTGATCCAATTTATTCAAATTATTTTAATGATAAATAAGGCAAAATCATGGATGGGAGTTTATTCAGGCTTTGTTTGATAACAAAAGAATTTTTCCTAATATATTATTTGACTGTGTATTGGTAGTATTAAGGACACAAAGACTGTATATAGTCCTACTAGTAAGTACTTGTGAATTCAAACAAGAGAGCCTACAAAAATCCAGAGTGGCAACTTGATTAAAGGGTGGATAGACAAGTGATCAGAGATGCATCATTCTCTTTCAGTGTATATTGTGGTCAATCATTAGTTTGCTCTTTTCCCCCAAGTATAAGTTGGGCAGAAGAAAAAGTCATGAAAATGAGGTATGTAATGATCAGAAGTGAAATTCACTAAACTCTTATGAAGAGGTACTGTATGTTGTAAGATAACTGTTCTCATTATATTCTGCACAGGCCTCAGTTTTACTGTAAGCAAAGCACTAACTGAGCTGAGCAGCTGAGCCCTCTACACTGAGGAGCACATTTACTAATGGTCGATATTCGACTGTCGAAGCAAAATCCTTCGACTTCGAATGATCAAAGGAATAATCGTTTGATCGAACGTTTAAATCCTTCGAAACGAACGATTCGAAGGATTTTAATCGATCAAACGATTTTCCTTCGATCACAAATTGGCTAGAAAGCCTATGGGGACTAACATTGAGGTTCGGTAGGTTTTAGGTTGCGAAGTAGGGGGTCGAAAGAGACAGTACTTCGACTATCGAATGGTCGAATAGTCGAATTGTTGAGCGATTTTTAATTGTAATCATTCGAGTCGAAGTCGTAGTCGAAGGTCGAAGTAGCCAATTCGATGGTCGAAGTAGCCAAAAAAATACTTTGAAATTTGAAGTATTTTTTATTCTATTCCTTAACTCGAGCTTGAAGATACAGAGACTGTTTGGGGGAAGGACATTTAAGGACTTTGCCTTCTTTAGTTAGCTAGACAGATTACACAAGCAAATTAGTTAGTGAGGCCCTTTTGCCACTGGTTAGGAGTGCTGCATGTAACAGGTACCCATTTATATTTTAGATAAACAGTTATTCAGTTTAACCAATACTTTGTTTGTGTGTTATTACTTTATTCCTAGTGGGGCCACCCGAAGGTGCATTCCTGGATCCCACTAGCTGGAGGCACTACTCTAGTAAGTACCAGGTACCCAGTCTCTGCCAATACCACTGCGGAGTGGCTCAGGTTTGTCCCGTGTCATCAGGTAAGCGCCACACGTGGAGTGTTGAAAGGTTATACTACCTTTTTCTGAATGCAATTTTTTGAATATTAACTATACTCCATAATATCTTTATAAACCGTTCTCTTCCTACTAACTGGCTATGTATGCATTATAATATTGCATATATAAATATTTTGGTCCCATCCCTATTATCATTTCTGTTTTCTGATCATGTCACTTTACGTTTCATCTGTTGTTTGTAGCTAAAAACTATATGTATTTTGGGTTTTGTTCTGTTTGCAAACATGAACTTTGTGGCAGATTAAATAGTAGCTCCTCCTAATAATAAACTGGGTATCTCCGATGTTTATGGAAAGTTCCTCTTTCATATTACATAAAGAAAAACATATAGTTGATATGTTATCTGCTACATAGATAATGCTGTACACACCAGAGTGCTTGGGTTGCATCCAAATATTCACAGTGCCCTATTCTAAATAGACACCCCCGTAGCTTAATTTATATAGATTACCAATGCAAATTTTGAAGAGTTGCCAGCTACATCTCATTTGGTATAAATTCCTGAGCTCTGGAATTAGTCTACAGAGCTTTTTATCCTCTACAATTAACATACTAACCCCTCTGTTTGCCTTTCTGGTCCCCAGTGGATTATGTTCTAACAACAATTTCTTCATTCCCCACAGAGATGAAGTGTTGTATAGAAAGGGTTAAGAAATTATTAGCTAATATTTGGTCACAGAGCTAGAGTTTCCAGAAATAAAGGGAAAGGAAAAGGGGAAAATGTGTTTATGAATAATTGAGCATTTCACATCCATCTGCTTTCTCAGGCTCTTGTTTTAGATCCTGTAGCCAATTATATAGCATGCTTGAATGATAACTGGTTCTTTTCCTCAGGCTCATTCTGCTCGATAATTTCTTCATTGATAGTTGCTACCAACCTCTAAGTTTAGTAGCCATATGGTAGCCCAATATGGCTCTTTATATCTCCCATTGTTCTACAGTTTGTAGTATTGTGCTCTCAGTGGATTCATGATGAGGTGCAGCGTGCAACGTGTTGACGGTGTTACAGGATTTGATTGGCACTTGCTGTTTTGTATCACAGACATCATTGACTTTGTGTGCTGCCATTTTTAGACTTTCTGGAATGAAGTAATATTTTTACATTCTTTGCGAGTGAAGTAACTCAGGCTTTTGATGTATAGAATAATAAACATCTAGAAAAGCGCTCTTCTGCCTAAACATCTGTCCAAGACTGTAAAATATCATGCTTCCATATACCAAACTGTGTTTATTCAAATGTATTACAGTGAGTCCCAAGAAGATGGAAGCTCTAATTCAAACTGTTTCACTTAAAGCGTAATCTGTGCACAGTGACAGCTGACTAATTACAGCTGATCATCATCCTAGTATCTTGAACACCTCTGATCTCTAGAGAAAGAAAAATGATTACTGTTTGCCTAGATTTAGTTAATTAACCATTCTCAGTGGACTTTACCAATGAAATAAGGTATTGAGAGCTAGTAATGCTCACTACCCCATATTTCTGGGGATACAAGGTATTTTCTGGAGAAGTGCCATGATTCTGCCAACAATTAGAAGTGAAAGGAGGTAATGCAAACAGCCTCAAAGCTTGAAGAGACCAGGACCAGCTTGAGAATTAAGGGTTCATTTGTTATAAGGGCAAGCATAGGTGTAATGTTGAATATCCTTGCCCACAATGCACCAGGTTCCTCTGGAAGTGGATATGTGTTAAGTACAGAAGTCCCTTACAAAAGAGCTGTGCTCTTCACTTTTCTTTTGGATGTATCCTTCAATGCACAGCTAGGACAGTTAAAGATTACAGTTGTTTTGTAAAGTACAAATTCCATATGTACCTGGTGTTGATAAATAATTTTGCCCTATAATGATACATTTTATTCAGTAAATTAGGCTTTAAAGAAACCTGGGGCATGTTGACTGTAAGTTCCTTTAATAAAAGAGTAAACTTTAGTGGAGACTGGAAACATAATCTGTAAGACCAATCACTGCCACATTGAGACACCTGGATCTTGCAGGTGGCCAGCCATAATGGAACCAACTATAGTTTTAGGAAAGGGCCAACGGGAGCAAGCAGAATCAGGACACCCCATATAACTGTTTTGCATAATAGAAAAGCCCCCTGAAAATCCTCCAAGGAACAGTATGCTAGAGATGCTCCTAGGCAAGTTAAGCTGAAAAAGTGAAATTCCTGCTTGAATGGGGTAACATTACAGGGGTTATTTATTAAGGTTTGAAAAATCAAGGGTTTTTTTGGCCAAAACTCACATTTTTTGGGTAAAAATTTTTTTGTTTGTGTATTCTATGCCTTTTCTCCTTTTTCAGCTTTAAATGGCTGCCCCCATAGCTACACCACAGGTTGCTTATAAAACTATAGTAGAGTTTTTAAAGCACACACACACCAGTTTTACCAGTGCAGCACAACAGTACATAATGGGACAGATTTAAACAGGGTTGAATAGAAAATTCTAATTTATTTTGGTCACAAAATTCGATTTAATCCCCCAATTCAAATTTGAGATTTATCACATCTCAACCATGGAAACAGTTCTAATTTGAATATTCACCACCTAAAACCTGTAGAATTAATTTACAAGTCAATGGCAGAGGTTCATTGACCCATTTGAATCTGTAAATAGCCTTCCTGACATTCAAATTTTTGAAATTTGCTTTTCTTTCATATTCGATTCAAATACGAAACAAATTTTTGGATCATTCCCATTCGATCAAATTTTAGATGCTCAATTTTTTTTTATAAATAACCTCCCATTTGCGTTGTGAAAAAAAAAGTAAAAAAAAAATTCACATCAATTTGAAATTCGACCTTTGACAAATCTGTCCATAAATATTCATTACGTTAAAACACTTTCATGTTTTAATGTTACTTTTCCTTTAAGTGTAGCTAGAGAGTAGACCATTGTGTTATGCGTATGCTATATATTTGACCCTTAATATACAGATATACCGTTTTATGTTGTGTGCTTAGTATTTATTTTATAATGGATGTCTCAAGTTTTTCTATAAAAGAAAATAATGGCCAAATCGAAAATAGGGCCAAAGAAGAATTCCTCTTTAAGGCAAGATGGCTTCACTGAGACAACAATGTCAAAGAGTTATTTTCTTGCTCCTGGACGTTGGCATTAACAGGTCAGTTGGATTCAGTTGCAAATATAACACATATATTTATGAACAATATTGCTGAAACCTAGGGTGAGTGCACTGGTGTTGTGTTGCATTTGAACACAGGTAGGTCTCTCAGTTGTGCATCTGGTCAGACATCCTGGATCTACAAGGTGCTCCGTGTATGTTTAAATGAAAGACAGTTCCAACATATCTCAACACTCCTGACTCTACTTCTCTGGTTCATTGAGTTTTACCACCTTGCCTTGTTCAGAAAATATCTGTGTGGAATTTACTTATAAAACCACATATTGGGCTAAATAAGGCCACTTTAAGGGGCAGATTTATCAAGGGTTGAATTGAGAAGTAATGGGAGTTTATTTGAACTCCCATAACTTCGAAATTCGAATGAAAAAAGACCAACTGAAATTTATTATATTATTTATTTTTTGCGGCTGAATAGTCTGTATTCGATCATTCGAATCTAAGTAAGATCATATTCGATCAAATTCGATTTGAAGTATTTTCAAAAAAAGTCCACCAACTGACTCCAAATAGGCCCCCATAGGCTAAAACAGCAATTCGGCAGGTTTTGGATGGTGAATGGTTGAAGTCAAATTTTTAAAGAGACAGTACACAATAAGGGGCCCATTTGCTTAGTTCGAGTGAAGGAATAGAGGAAAAAAAGTTCGAATATGGCTACTTCGACCATCGAATGGGTTACTTCGACCTTCGACTACTACCTTCGACTTCGAATCGAACGATTCGAACTAAAAATTGTACGACTATTCAACCATTCAATAGTCGAAAGTACTGTCTCTTTAAAAAATTCTTCGACCCCCTAGTTCGCCACCTAAAACCTGCTGAAGCCAATGTTAGCCTATGGGGAAGGTCCCCATATGCTTCCTAACAATTTCCTGATCAAAGGAATATCCTTCGATCGATGGATTAAAATCCTTCGAATCGTTCGATTAGAAGGATTTAATCGTTCGATCGAACGATTATTCCTTCGATCGTTCGATCGTAGGAATAGCACAAAATCCTTTGACTCCGATATTTGAAGTCGAAGGATTTCACTTCGACGGTCGAATATCGAGAGTTAATTAACCCTCGATATTCGACCCTAGGTAAATGTGCCCCTAAATTTCGATATTTGAATTTTCAAATTTTTTTTAAATTTAAATCGAATTTGCACTATTCCCTCGTTGAAGTACACAACAATAGCTCAACATTTTAATTTTTTTTCTTCGCATTTTCAATTTGACCCTTGATAAGTCTGCCCCTATATAAATAGTCAGTTCCTTTAATTCAAGTTGTTACTTCCTTAAAACAATGTTGCTAATTGTTTTATCTTCTAAAAGTATCAGGAGCATCTGTTTAAAATGTAGCCTTTTTCACTGTATCAATAAAAACTTACAACACCCAAACGACATAAAAGGCAGCTTAATAAATTCCTAATGTGCTGTTATAGTTTCAGACAGTCTAGAAGGTGACAACCTATGTTAACATAGCCAAGTTTATGAAAAACAAATATATGTGATTAATAATATATAATTCATTCATGGTAATGAATGGTTCCTCCTGTCTGTGGTATCCAAATGGTGGTCAGTAATGTTTAGGCTTAACAGGTTTCCTAATTATTTAAGCATCATTCATAGCATGGCAGGAGATGCGGGATTGCTATGAAGTGGATATAAAACATGATTCTGCAATATTAATTCAATCAGAACCATACATGGTATTGCTAGGGTTTGATAATCTATTAAAATAGTTAATAAAGCAGTTTTTGCAATAAACAAATTGTTCTCACTTGTTCTGACTGGAGGGCTACCCAGCCTTTTCTAATCAGTCTCTTCCACCATTAAGGGTCCAATCTCCCATGCACTTATAGCTATAACTATTGATATTTACAGTATATGTGCTTATTGTACTTATCAGTTTCTTGCACTTGTGACATGTCCATGCCTATAGTAGTGGCCTATGTTTAAATAGTAGATTCCATATCTCACTTGTTGTTACCAATGTATTTGTAACGGTTGGCACCCTAAATCTAGAACCGATGCCAAGCACCCTGGCCTCGGCTCGCGCTTCTGCCTGTAGCAGCTGCCTTTGGCCTCGGGAGGAGCCCTCAGCTACTCAGATGCTGCCAGCTCTTAAAACGATAGGTGCAAGGCGAGGGGTTATAGACAAGCAGAGGGGCACAACTGTAGGGCAAGAGTTTTTGGGCTGAAAGTCACAGAACAAGGCGTGAGACAAAATCGTAATGAGATCAGGCCAGGCGGGTCGGGGCAGGCAGAGAACAAATGTAGTCAGGCAGGCAAGGGTCAAACCAGGAAGTCAATCAGAGGGAATTAGCAGAAGAGGTAGTCAGTATTCAGGCAAGGGTCAGAATCCAGAGGTCAGAATAGTCAAAAAGCCAGGCAGGGGTCACAACAGCCTACTTGGTTTACTTAGTGTTTACATGATTTTCCAGTAGTCTTAATCTACAAAGAACCTGTTATCTGGAAAAACCCAGGTCCCGAGCATTCTGGATAATAGGTTCCAAACCTGTAGTAGTACAAAAGCATAGCAATTTACTTTATATACATAATACTGGAGATCCTAAATATCGGAATATTTAACTACTGTCTGTTACTAGTAATGAGCAAATCTGTCCAGAAAAAAATTGCAAAACTACAAAAAAATTTGTGAAACTGTGAAAAATTTGTGAAACGTCTTGAAGTGAATGGGTGTCAAAATTTTTTTTATTGAGACATTTTTTTATACATGCAACATTTTTTTATGCACACAAAAATTTTTCTTTTTCTCCAAATGCATTAAAGTTGATTGGCGTTATTTTCTTGTGGCAACTCGTTTTTGTCTCAGTGATTTTTTTGTACAAATGCATTAAAGTCAATAGGTGTTTTTGTTATTGTTTTATTTGTTATTGTTCAAATGCATTAAAGCATTTTTTCTTATGGCAAATTTTTGTCTCAGCGTCATTTTTGCCTTGGTATAATTTTGCTGCAGTTTCATGAAAAAATTTGCAGATGGCAAAATGTGGAATTTCGTAGCAAATCCATGGTTGGAAAAATATTTCGCTCATCACTATCAACTACTTAATTACTGAGCCATCCACTGTCACAAAAACTTCTTGCGTGAAATTGTTCCATGACATGGGCAGCATCGTCTTGGACTCTTCCTCCCACCACCATCATCAATCCCTAAATTTAAAACACTCAGGCTAACACTATCTTTATGGGTTGAAAAGGCCACAGCCAATTTTATTAACCATTAAGTTAACAATCACATAACTATACATTTTTGCAAATGTAAGAAATGTTATAATATACCAACTGGATCTCCCCCATTAGACTATAAAGCCTGCTTTTATGGAGATCCCCTGTTTTCCTAAAATATCATATCATATACTATATATATATATATATATATATATATATATATATATATATATATATATATATATATATATATATATATATATATATATATACCTTCCTTATAAAGGATCTGCAGTGGTTAAATTGGGGGAGTCTGCAGGTCTAGGTGCACACATGATAAGTAATTTACACCTTTGTACAAGCATCAACAGAATTTCTGTTCACATTTCCAATATGGTGACCAATTTGCATGTTTAAAGAGGTGTAATCTTATTTAGATTCAATGTTCTGCTCCACTGTACTTTACCTGGAGAAAATAAAAATGCACAGTGCAATTTGCACGTCAACAATTAGGAATTCAAATCTTCAACTATTAGTTTTTGTGCTTCAGTGAACTACAAAAAGTAGGTCTTTGAGATCTGAAACAGCACAGTCTAGTCTCAAGGCCAATAATAGTTACACACCTCTGCTGGCAAAGTATCAGAGGTCTTTCAGTTAGGTCATGGGTTAGGAATTTACAATTAGCTGATCAAATATATTTCTACTTCAACAAATTAATTGTAATATGCAGAGTGATGTCCCTTTTCTTGAGGAAAAAGGCATGGCCTGAGGTGAGACATTAAAGTTTCATTTTTACAGATTTTATGCACTACCAAATGCAGAAAGAATAGCCAGCTACGTTGTGAATATTACTGAAATAATCCAGGACATAATGTTAGATTTCCCCTTTAAATTAATGTTTAGCTTGTGAGCAGAGGTAAATCAGCTAATCACGCTTATAATCAGCAATTTTGTATTATATGTTTCCTTTTTATGGGTTGCCTTTCTGTTTTTTCTCTCTCTCCAAATTTAAAATGCAGCGTGTTGCTAAGGTGTGAGCAACAACCGGTGCCATCTCTTCCAACAATGAATAGGCTGGTCCACTTACATGTGTCAACATGATGATGTTATTTTACTGCAACAATGAGACAATCTCAGTTCTCATTGTTAGTTTTCCTTTTTATTAGAGCCACAAAGAGTTCAGTGATATGGAATGTTGTAGTAGTTATCCATGCAAGAAGTATGCAGTAATAGTCATCACATGCACTGACCCAAAGAGATATTTCAAAGGTGCTTTTCAAAGCCCACATTGCACTCTTCATTACCCAGGCTCTTATTTCTAATATTCTACAAGATGTAATGACATAACTAGAGATACTCTGCTAGAGATACTAAAGATATTCTTCTTATGAGGCAGGAGGTGCATAGATACAGCCATATGAAAAGATTTGGGAACCCCTCTTATTTCTTTGGAGTTTTGTTTATTATTGGCTGAGCTTTCAAAGTAGCAACTTCCTTTTAATATATAACATGCCTTATGGAAACAGTAGTATTTCAGCAGTGACATAAAGTTTATTGGATTAATAGAAAATATGCAATATGCATCATAACAAAATTAGACAGGTGCATAAATTGGGTCACCCCAACAGAGATAATACTTAGTTGAGCCAAGTAGTTTTTTTGGAATGCAGTGTTCTTCTTCCACAATGCAAATAGCTAAATTTTCAGTTCCAAAATGACTGTGGATTGTCTAAATGAGCTTTTGCATACAACAAGCTACTCTTGTGGCGTGAGTGAAGAAAGGGCTTCTTTCTCATCACCCTGCCATACAGATGTTCTTTGTGCAAATTGTGTGGTATTGTAGAACGATGTGCAGATACACCATCTGCAGCAAGATGTTCTTGCAGGTGTTTGGAGGTGATCTTTGGGTTGTCTGTAACCATTCTCATAATCCTCTGCATGTGCTGCTCCTGTATTTTTATTGGCCTGCCAGACCTGGTTTTTACAGCAACTGTGCCTGTGGCCTTCCATTTCCTGATTACATTCCTTACAGTCGAAACTGACAGTTTAAACCTCTGAGCTTTTTGTAGCCTTCCCCTAAACTATGATAATGAACAATTTTTGTTTTCAGATCTTTTGAGAGTTGCTTTGAGGATCCCATGCTGCCACTCTTCAGAGGAGAGTCAAACAGAAGCACAACTTGCAATTGGCCACCTTAAATACCTTTTCTCATGATTGGACACACCTGGCTATGAAGTTCAAGGCTTAATTAGCTAATCCAACCAATTTGGTGTTGCCAGTAATCAGTATTGAGCAGTTACATGCATTCAAATTAGCAAAATTACAAGGGTCCCAAAATATTTGAACAGCCATTTTTTCACATTTGATTAATTTTATACAACTGAATACTGCTTTACTAAAAATCTTTTTTCAGAAAACACCCCATTACTCAGATATTCCCAGGAAATGAAATGAAATGACTGTTATATTTTTTGTTGAAAGTGGAGTAAATTATTATGCAGGCTGAGAGGGGTTCCCAAACTTTTTCATACAGTATGACTGTATTGCGGATATGTCTCAAACATACTGTACTGCAGAAGGCAATTAGACATTGTTTGTAGAAAAGACACACTGCTAGAGTCAGTTAAACACTGCTAAAGCAAATTTTGCACCAACTATATCATTTAGTGAGGGCTCCAGTGCAGTGGATCTATACCTGAGTTGACCCACAACATGCTAGGTTAATTTGGTTCATTTTGAGACAATCACTGACTGGATTATAATGGGGACCTTCTTACAGGAGAGGACCACATTGAAACTATAAGGTAATCCTCACCTGATGTGATTTTAATCTTGCCTGGTAGATATCTGGCTGACTTTTGGCTAGATTTTGGTTATGATGGTCATTGGGAGGGCCTCCAAACATGGGCCAATAAGCTACAAAATCATTCAAGTTACCTTGCCTGCATCCAGAACCATTGTGTTGGATTGTGAGATTTTGCATTTTCAACAGGCCAAGTCTATTGTACATCCCAGGAGAGGATACTGCAAGATGCCCAAATTTGGAAGAAAAAGCAAGACCAAAATTCTTTAAAGCTTTGCATGTGGCAGGAATTCTAAGTGTGCAGTTCACTACCCAGACTGATATTTGAATGCATTTTACCCCATTCCCAAGCCTGCCATCACTACTGAAAGGTACTGTAAGTAAATTTAGGAATGTGAGGCAAGATTATAGGGGCAGATTAAGCAAGGGTCGAATTTCAAAGTTAAAAAACTTCGAAATCCTTTGACTTTTTAAAACTTAGCCAAATTTTGGCTATAATTTCTAGGAGGTGCCCATAGGCTAACATAGCAATTTGGCAGGTTTAAGGAGGCAAAGTGTCGAAGTCGAAGTTTTTTAAAGAGACAGTACTTCGATTTTCGAATGGTCGAATATTCAATGTATTTTCTATTGAAGTCAAAGTCGAATTTGGCCTGTTCGATGGTCGAAGTTTTTTAATTCGAAAATTCACTTCGACCCTTAGTAAATGTGCCCCATAGTATTAAAGTCTTAGATCAGCACAAAGAATGCTTACTGTATAAAGACATACTGTTGCATTTCTGTAAAAATCAGAATGTAATCAGATTAATATGAACATTTGTATACTACAAATAACTGAGTGAAAAATAGACCTCTATTTGAAAAGATGATGATCCTGGTTTACATTTTTTTTTACAAAAGTGTTATAATGGAATTATTATACAAGAGAACACATACTTCAGAAAATGTGTGTTGCAATAAAGATGTGGCAGCATAATGTGCAGATGTAACTAGAGGCCAGAGTGCTTCTAGACCCTAGGTATTCTATCATAACATAAAAGGCCACATACACAAGGTATCTTCTTGAATGCTTATTTAGTAAAAACATCTCATCTTTGGTTGTGATGATCTCTATTATGATCATAACTTTATCAATAATGGAGTGTTGGGATAACTCTTTTGCTTTTTTTCAGTGCAGAAGCTGGTACTGACAGATGGGCAGTGAGTCATTTAGTCTTGGCATTTCAGTTGGGGCATAATGTTTTAGCAGGAATGCATAAAAACCAGGACAGTACCTTATTTAAATGTCCTTATCTCTTGGGAAGCCAAACGAGGCATTACACAAATATGATATGTGAATGAATGAAATGCAATTGAAAAACAAACTACAGCCTATTTCGAAAGAAGTCCTCTGGAATAAAATTAACAGCACGATTGAAAGGAGCCATATGCCAATAACTAGACAAGTAACTAAAAGTGACATTCTGTGTTATTGTAAGTGAACCTGAACTATATTATAATAGGATGCTACCAAGCAAGAACTGTGAAATACAGACTGATGTGTCAGGACTGGAGAAGGGCACGAATAAAGTATATCCAATGTTTACAATCAACCAAAAACTGTCACTGGTAAATCTCCTGATTCCTATAAAAGAAACCTGCATATTTACCAATCCATGAGCCCAGGGGCCAATGATCATATCATACTGTGGAAGTACAGGATTCAGTAGTTCATTGTCAAGCAGATGAAATGTAGTCTCAGGCCCAGCTGGGTTGAAGACAGGGTAAGGTGTAAGTATAGTTCCACCAACTGAACATCATAGTGCTCCTGTATCCTTTCCAGTGGAAGCCTATCATGGATAAACCAAAGCATGAGTCCCATTAGAGATGTGGACCCTACATTAAGGCCAATAGTTCAATAGTGTCCAATATTGTGTGAAGTGTGGCAGATTCACTAACTGGTGAAATTTCGTATTATGATGGGTGGGAAATGGACGCTGGTGAAAATTCACAGGTTAGTGAATCTGCCCCTTGAAGTGTACCACAACCCTCTGTTACATCAACCTCCATCCTAAGATAGAGCCAGAATAGAAAATTGGTGCATGTGTCCTTCCCTGGGACTCATCTGTGGCTTCCTGAGCAGTACGTGAAGTTAACTCTTTCTAACTTGTTCCCCTAAATTAGAGACGGGGTGTAGAAATCTTAATGAAATGGACCCCTTTCAATGTGTCCAAGGCTGCTGCCTCTTCTGCCTATTCCTAATTCTACCCCTAAATTAGAAGGTCAGGCTATTGTATATATGAGAGGCTAGTAACACTTGCCTCTTGTTGCTCTGTGTACAATTTGATCTGATCTGCAAAAATCTACAAACATATCCATTTTGTTAGCAAATGCTTTGTTGTTGCAAAGTTTATTATCCACTTTGATTGTTTTGCTGTAGTTGAATTAAAACACTAAACTTGATGGGTAAAAAGCACAAAGTTCGGCAGCACAATAATATAAATATTGGCACAAAGCCTACATTTTGATTTCCATCAAATGTTTCTTTTCTCTGACATTTATAAATCTCCCACAAGCCATTTTCCCATAACCTGCTGTGTTTCAGTTGAACTGGTATGTACTTCAGACCTCTCCTAATATTTAAATGGTTCTGATGTTCTGTTTAATATCTTCGGCTTTTGTAAATACATAGATATCAGGATAAAAGGAGGAATTGTGTGTATCTTTATCTGCTCTACGCAATGTCCATACTCTAAATCATAACTTAAATTACTTCACTAATCGTTTACAAAGATCTATCCAAAAATTATACCACTGCACACCTCTCCAGAAACCAGTATGTTTCACGTTTGTCTTTAAATCCATTTGTGGAGTTAATTTGACAGTCCTTTTATCAGTGGAAATTTATCTGAAAGGACAATTTTTCCAAAAGTTCTGCCGCAGACACAATTCTTCTTTTAAATGTACAGGATTCTGGATATCTGCCAGTTCCTGATGATGAATTTCCCGTTTCAGCAAATCTTTGTCATACTTAACTTACTTTATGTATTAGTAATAGTGTTCTGAATTAATCTGAGACATATGGACTTTCTTCTTTCTTGTGGACTTTCAGATGTATAAAATAACAAGAAATGCGCCAAATGAATTGTTCTAAACTGTTATGTTAGCCATGTCTTTGATTTTCACTACACATTAAAGCATGAGGAAAATCTTAAAGGGGAAGGAAACCTAGTCGGCGCAAACCCCCCACCCCCCTCCCGTGTATTGCCCATCCTCCCTCCTCCCCCCTGGCCTACCCGTCCCGCTGGGCAAATGCCCCTAACTTGTTACTTACCCTTCTGCGCAGGTCCAGTCCAGGGAGTTCACAGACGACATCTTCTTCCACGCGATTTTCTTTCTGCTTTGACTGGCGCATGCGCATTAGGAGCATTTCGCCGTTACGATCTACTGCGCATGCTTCGTGACTTTTGCTGCAATTTTGGCGCATGCGCAGTAGGAGCATTTCGCCGGTACGGATCTACTGCGCATGTGCCAAAACGCCATTCAAAGCAGGAAGAAGATCGCGTGGAAGAAGATGGCGTCGGTGAACTCCGTAGACTGGACCTGCGCAGAAGGGTAAGTAACAAGTTAGGGGCATTTGCCCAGCGGGACGGGTAGGCCAGGGGGGAGGAGGGAGGGTGGGCAACACACAGGAGGGGGGGTGGTGGTTTTTCGCCGACTAGGTTTCCTTCCCCTTTAAGGACAGCATAAGTCACTGGATGTTTGACAGATTGTCCCACCATAGGCTGATCAGCCTCATTAGGGTCCATAATTTTGGATGTCCACGTTGTAGCTTATTGGATGAATATGGCCACAGGCCTTATTTGGTCAGATGAAACTCCTTTATCAATTTTGCACAACAATTTTTTTCATCTCAGACTATTGTATTAAATAGGGTGAATAAATTCTCCTGGTGTGAATTTGTGATGAATTTTCACGTTTCACAGCTGGCGAATAAATGACGCAGGTGTCAATTTTCAAGTTTCACAATTTTTTCACCTTTGGCGAATTGAACAGGATTCGCCCCTCACTATTTAACAATAGCAACACATTACTTTGCAATTTGTTTGGGGAAAGGGAAAAGACCACACATTTCACTGAAGGTACGTGAACAGGAGAGATGGGAGGTTTACCAAAAAGCCGCTGCCAATCAAGCAATGCACTGGTTCTTCTTCTTCATGGAACAAAAACAATGGTTAATCCTTGAAATTAAACAAAGTAAATCTAGCCCTAAACTTTAACTAAACTGATAAAGTATGCATGTCAGTTATTTTTTTACTGCATTTTGCAAGGCATTGTGTGTGTAGGCTAAATTTATTTGGTATAATGTATAATAGCTATTATGCATTACAACTCCCAAAATTCATCAGTATATAAAAACCTATAGTTCCTTTTTATCTGTTAATTTTACATCCCCAGCTCAATATGCAGGCCTTTGAAGAAAATTGTTTATCATTATTATCAGCCCTTAAACCTATAAAGTCATTCAAATTCCCTGCTACAGAAAAAGAAATATCACAATCCTGTATTTTATTAAATATAAAAATTGGGTTAAGTATGGGAATAAAATACAGACTGCATTCAGGTAGTGCCTTAGTAAGAATACAACTCAAGACCCTGGAAATGCAAAGAACAGCAATGCTAACCACTGTGTTGTGCACTTTACTATATGTAAACATGTATTGAAGCATTTTGCAGATGTGATTTTGGCAATAAAACGCAGAAAGTCAGACAGTTGCCATTTTTAATAATGGCGACTTTCTGCCGACATTTTCACCTAAATCAATACCTACAATGCTTGAAAGCAAACTTCCCATTCTACTTTGGTTCTTTAACTTTGCAGAATTATCATGTCCGATGCTTATTAATCATTGTTTTGATTACATGTTCATGCTGATGCTCTTCGACTGTTAGTGCTTAGGGGCCATGTTGGCGTTGAAGTAATAAATATGTTGTTTGAAGTTTTATTATACCCAAGAATATAAAGAGAATATTTCTCACAGAGCCAAAAAAACTCATAATCTTAAAGTCAGAAAAAAAACTGATTCGCTCTTGATTCTCAAAGTAGCAAGTGAATAAAAAAGAAATAGAGATTTCCTTGTGTAAGCATGAGCTTGTCAGGGGTCTTTGACAACCTTCTAAATAAGCACATCCGCTTACCATTATAAATAAAAAGTGCTGGACAGTCATTTGTGTGGATTAAAGTTGTTAACATTTATCAGAGGCAGGGTTTTAAAAGAACTCCCAAATTCCTGTTAAAAGCATGTCTTTGTAGTGAAGGATTGATGGTGGGAGTGAGAAAAAAAATCAGATGAATTTAAATCTGCAGATGGGAGGAAGCAAAGCTGGCTGGATCTATACTCAGATACTATTAGTGCTCCCCATAAATCATATCATGTTTATAGTGAGGATACAGTTGAATTGCCATCTGGACTTTTTAACCTCAAAATGTATTTGTGAAGTCATCTTGGGAAGAGACCTTAACCCTTGCTTTCATCTATCCTTCATTTTGTGTAAGGTCAATAATCATGAGTGTCCTATTTAAAAGTGTTTTGGAGGAAGAAAGAAATAACTTGCACTTATTGACACAGAAAAGCTAACACTATCACAGCTTGCAGAAGGGTTTTCTCTTTCTGCCAAGAAATAAGATGTATGAATATTGCTTAGGATGTTGCATAATCTTGCGGGTGCTCTTCCTTATTTGAATAGAAAGTCTATGGCTCATCGTCCCATTTGTTAAGACTACAATTAACAGAATCTATTATACTGCCTGCTGTAAGAGGGCTGACCTTGTCTCCTCGGCTTTATTGGTGAGCTGAGAGATTTGTTTTTTGGCCCATAGTACAAATTATTGCAAAAAGCACCATTTTATCACAATGCCTCTGGCTTCAATAAGCGTCTCTGAATCACACAATCTTTCAACTTAAGATGAAGTTTTCTCAGCCAGACTTTTATTGAAGATAACCTTAGGGTTAATGTTTGGACTGATGCCATGAAGCATTCTCTATGGATTTTTTTGTGAATTTGCCCTTTCCTGCCCGGAAGTCTCTCTATTTCCTGGATTTACCTAAACTCAAAGGGCCCACATTTTTGTTTCATATAACTCTGTGCCTTCCGCTTGTGCGCGCGTGTGTCAGATTATCTGCTAAAGGTTATAACCCACTTCCTGCAACTGTGGACACAGGAAGAGGAAATGAATAGGAGAACAGCTAGTGATTTGATTTCAAAGGTCAATGATCCCAGGAGGTAAAATAAAGATTTGTCAAGAGCTCAAACTGCAGCTTTCACAACAAAAGGAAGAAAATCTCAATTATTCTTGTTGTGTCGGAAATCACTTTTCATAACAGCTGACAGAGTAGACTGCATAACAATAGGCAGACGGTGATGTTTATTTTATCTATTATCATGGGAAACAATGTGAACTATCAAGGGCAGTAACTGGGCACACCTTGGCTGCTGAAAGGCCAATTAGAATGCCATCAGATTTAAATCATTCTGTCCAGAGGTTGAACGCATAAATGTGTAGCTGTAGCCTTTTACTTCCAAGCAAAGTCTTCAAATCAAAAGGTTAAGTGTGTAAATTATGTTGAAAGAATGAGTGTTTGAAGATCAGCAGGGGGGATTCTAGGAGGGTAGCTGGGAAATCCAGAGACCCTTAAATCCATAGACAATTTCCATACTTTTGTACTGGTTCCAGACTTTATTTCAGTGGTGCAGAATGATAACAATCAGTCATTTTTCCCTAGCGACTCATGATATGTGAACTATGACTGGCAGCTACATTTTTTTTGTGTAAGAAATATGAATGTGCTCTTTACATTTCCTTTCAGAGGCTGAAGTGGGGTAAAGGTGACTCTTCCAGTGGTTCAGATTAAATAAGAGGGCATATTGTCAAGACCTCTGAGGTCTCCTCTAACTCCTGGAAATGAGCAATTGAGCAGTGACAGGAAAAATATCAAACTAACAATTTGCAAAAAATGTGGTGAGAGTAATGAAAAGATAAGCGTTCATAGTGATAAACGAATACACTGCTCTTTTCCTCCTCACTTTACTTGTGATTGGCATTTAGATAGATGATGTGGGTGAGTGCAACAGGTGCACCCCAGGTAACCAGGTAACCAGGTGTACATCTGTGAACAGTTTAAGGCAATAACAAATGCATTTATATAAGATGTACAAGGAAAGGTCTGCTAGCTCTATTTTACCAAATCAAAAGACACACAGTGTTTGCCTCTTGGTCAAGTGATCCACCCTCCATTTGTCATATATCCCCATATTATGGCGAATCTTACAATACCTGGAGCAGTAGTAGGGAAGGAGACTTGCTAGATGCCAGGAAGCTGTCAGTAGGAGAGTTGGGCTTCCTAGGCATGAGAGAAGGGACTTGCTTTGGTGCTTGTGGTATAAAGTGATGTGTATATATTGAGAATAGTGTTCCCATTAACAACTTGTATTCCATTTCACCCATAATAGTTAAATGGTCTGGTCATAAAGTAATGAAAGAAATCTTCAAATCACCACAAGGATGATTTATCGCCCCAGTGTCTACATAGGGTGTTAGTCATCCCATCAGTGATTAATAAATAATATCAGGTTATTCATAAATACACGTGGATACTTGTTTATAATGTGTCACACAATCAGAAAGGGACCCATAACTCTGTCCCTTTTATTTAGAGATGCATGGAATACAGGCTTTGGGTACACAACACAACTTCCCATCAGTTCAGGAGTAACCATTGGCTTGTAACGAAAAGATTACAACAGAAACTGTTTAAACTTGTGTAGGGCTATAGTAAATGTAGTGGCACTGTTACTTGAACTATTAGCTTAACCACAATATTTGCTCTGGAATGAGACCTATGATCCGCAGGTGTGGGCCCTCTCAAAGGTGTGGAGGCAGGGTGCAATACAACCAGTGCCTGAACTAGGGGTAGGTAAGTGCCTAGGGCGCAAAGCTTGGGGGGTGGCAGGCAGGTACCTTTTACTGCTGCCTACACCAGTCTGGTCTGCAGAGCCCTGCACTTGTCTGCAGAGTCCTGCGCTAGATTGTGCGCATGCGCACGGAGAGGGGACGTGCATGCCTGAAGGAGGATGCATGCATGCATGCGCACTTGTACAAGTAGCTGGGCGTGTTGCCTGGTGCACCAAGTCTGCCTGGCCTGGCCCTGAATATATCTGTAATTAGTGATATATCCAAACAATGGGCACCAGTGGTTTTTAGAACATTATCCAGAACTGATATATTTAAAACAATCTACAAAGGAGAATATTGTAACCATACAGGGCACAGTCATGGAATAGCCAGTACATACTCACAAGCCAAAATAGGAACACTGCATACCCTTTAACAGAACTTGTCGTCCAGTTCACCCAGAGTTTCTCTTCTTCCTTGGAAGACTCCTCTTTAAGGGGAACACAGGTGGGAAACTATCTAGTCCCTAAAATCTGCACACTGTTTCCCTTTCTAGGCAACAATACCAATGGTGATTTAACCCCTTCAAACACTTCTTGATGGAGCCAAAAGCGGCCCATCTAGGTAGCCCTGAACCTGGATATCTCTCCTAGAGAGACATGTGACAGGATAAAGCTGCCCCTTATTAAATCCTGCACTAATATTGTTCTCCACAGTTCACTCCTATCCCCTTATGGAAGTCTCTAGCAAAAACTCCTTAGAGCCACATGGCTTATCAATATATATCAACACACTGCTACCGTGTGACTGAACTGGGGAAAGCTGTGGGTCATGCTTTGATCCACGAAGATGAGTATTCCTCCCTTTAGTGTCCAAACCTTAGGGGAATGCACAATAAATGAGGACACCATTTATCAGTCCTCTACACTTGCATAAATATTTTTTATAACTTTCTTTTTATTAAGATTTTTCAAGAAAATATATTTCCATACAAAACATTGCAAAAATAAAGATAATACAAAAACAAAAGTGGGCAAGAGGTACACATATACAGGTACAGCAGAGTAGTATAATGAACACCCACCAAACATTTCCGTGAAACATACATAAAAGTTACCAGTGGGGCACAAAGTGTTCAGAAATAAAGGAAAACCTAGAGAGAACTCTATTGCTTTTTGAAAGAGGCAAATCGCAGAAGCTCCAATCAGTGGCTATATCTCCTCATATCCCCCTCGGGCACAGTGAGTTCACAGGCACCCTGACCCCAATACGTTCCAACCCCACCAATTCTCCTACCATAGGAGATCAGTCCAATGGTCTGGATACAAGATATAGTAGCTGCCCAGTGCTCCAGACTAAATCACCTGCAGTGGTCCCCCCAGTTGGGCTGTGTCCCAGCTACACCAAATTTTATTAAAGTTATCTATAGCATCATTTCGAAGTGCAGTCAGCTGTTCCATCCTCCTAATATACCGAACTCTCTCCAGGAGGTCCGCCTCCGTCGGAGGGAGGGTATTTTTCCATTTCCCCGCTATAGTACATCTGGCAGCTGTCAAGATGGAGTTAGCTAGCTTTTGGGTTGGAATATTTAAAGTAGGAATTCTCTTCCCCAGTACCAATATCAAAGGGTCTAGTGGAATATCAATCAATAACACTTTAAGCAAACATCGTGTCACTCCCTCCCAAAATGGCTTGATAACTGGACAAGTCCAGAATATATGTAGTAAAGTGCCTTCCTGACCACACCCCCTCCAACACTGAGACGAAACAGACTGAGGGAACCATTTATGCAATAAAGAAGGAGTGTGATACCATCCCATTAATATTTTGTAAATGTTTTCCTTCAGGGTGACACATATAGGTGTTTTTGTAGCATTCTCCCATATATTATACCAAGTATCCAAGTTTATGGGTTGACCCAAGGCCTCTTCCCACTTTTTCATATACACATGGGGAGCGGAAGCGAGATCCCTGTCATTGAGGAGACCATACCACTGGGATATCAGCTTCCTCTGGGAGAACCCTGCCTTGCAGAGTCTCACAACCGCAGTGATTTCTGGGGCTTGACCCCGCGGGCAGTGGGAGAGTGCAAAGTGCCTCAGTTGGAGATACTGCATTTTAGTAAGATTGCCTAAGTTCACCTCCTCTCTTAACTCCTGGAACTGTTTAAGTTTCCCCGAAAGGGGATGGAACAGTCTACCCAGATGAAATAAGTTTCCATCTCTCGCCAAGGCTATAAAAGGCTCTGAAAAACCTGGGGGAAAGTCTGGGTTCCTGACCAGAGGAGTCAAGTGTGCTGGGGGGCTATCCCACTTCCACTTTTTCAATGTCTTCCGCCAGAGGGTAAGTGTATGTATAGTGGGGCCAAGCATTTTATCTCTAACCTCTAGCGGGAGTGGCCGGTTCGACCACAACCAGGAGGCCAAATGCGAGGGACCACTAAAGTCAGATTCCAGGGTGGCCCATTTCGTAGAAGGGATGAAAGCCACCCAGTCTCCCACCTGTTTTATCTGAGCTGCCAGAAAGTAATGCTGAATGTTCGGAACCGCCAAGCCACCCATAAGTCTGGAACAGTACATAGTAGTCCTGGAGACTCTATGCCTCTTATGCGCCCAAATGAAGCCAAGAATGGCTGATTGCATTTTAGAGATATCTGTGGAAGGCAGGAGGATTGGGAGTGTGTCACATAGGTACAGCAGTCTAGGGAGTATGTTCATTTTAACCGAGGCTATCCTGCCCATCCAAGAGATAGGGTATTTATGCCAGGTCTGTAACTCCTGCCGTAACTTATGCAGAAGAGGCAGATAGTTACATTTATAAAGATATGCGTAATCCTTAGCCAAATGAATCCCCAGGTACTTCAGAGAGTTCTCTACCCACCGGTAATGGAAGTTTAACCGCAACAATTTAAGCTGGGCATGAGGAATGTGAACAGGGAGGGCCTCAGATTTATCATTGTTCACCCTATATCCAGAAACACGCCCATATTCGGTAAGTAGATTATGCAGATTTGGGAGTGTAGTTAATGGACGAGTTAGTGTTAGCAGGATGTCATCTGCGTATAGACTCAACTTATACTGCTTGCCTTTAAGTTCGATCCCTTGTATATCTGGGCACAAACGTACCGCCTCTGCCAGGGGTTCAATGCTTATGGCAAAGAGCAGCGGGGACAGGGGGCAGCCCTGCCTCGTGCCATTCTGCACCGTGAGAGGGTCAGACATGACTCCTGGCAGCTTAATTCGGGCCGTCGGGGATGAGTAGAGTGAGCGAAGAGCCGTTACAAATGATCCCTGAAACCCCATAGCCCCAAGGGTCGAAAACATGTAGTCCCACCTAAGGCGGTCAAAAGCCTTTTCGGCATCTAGACTGAGGATTATCATCGGGGTCTTGGCCTTGTTGGCTATATCTATGAGATTGACCGCTCTCCTTATGTTATCCCCCGCCTTCCTTCCCAGGACGAAACCGACTTGATCCGAATTTATGAGGGAGGGGAGTAGTAAATTAAGTCTGTTCGCTAGGAGTTTCGAGAATACCTTCAAGTCTGAGTTTAGAAGGGAGATGGGGCGGTAGTTCGCACATTTCGTGTGATCCTTCCCCTCTTTTGGTATCAGCGTAATGAATGAGCTAAGAGTAGTTTGTGGAATAGGAGTCCCTTCCATCCAGCCATTATAAAGAGGAACCAAGTACTTAATGAGGTGTCCTTTAAAAGTTTTTGTAATAGCCATATGGAAGGCCATCAGGGCCTGGGGATTTGTTTAGTGGCATCTGTTTGAGTATGACCTCTATTTCCTCAACAGTAATCGGGGCGTTTAATTGGTCTGAGTCCAGGTCAGATATTCTAGGGAGATTCAATGTGGACAGAAATTTCTCGTTACGTTTAGCCCACCCATCTGAGTCTGGGTCCGGGAACAGGTTATATAAGTTTGTGTAATATGAGCGAAAGGCATTAGCAATGGCCTCTGGGGAGCACACCCTGCCCTGGGCCGTATGGATGACTTGGGGGGTCTGCAGTGCCTGCTCAGCCCTTAGCTTTCTCGCCAGTAGCGTATGTGGCCTGTTAGCATTCTCGTAGTAAAGCTGTTTATATTTGTTAAGCATCTTATCTGCCTCAATGACCTTAAGGTCTTTCAGCTCATTTCTTAGGGACATGACTCTAGCAAGTCTGGAAACTGATGGAGCCGATAGGTGTTTATCCCATGCCCGTTTAAGATCTCCCTCCAAGATCCGTGTCCTAAGTAGTTTATCCTTTTTAAAGGCCGAAGACTGGGCAATACACTCCCCCCTTATTACAGCCTTGTGTGCTTCCCAGAGTAAATTGAGCGAGTCTACAGAAGATTCATTTAGTGTAAAATATTCATCTATGCAGGACTGCAATTTATCTCTCATGTCAGGCCATTTGAGAATATGCTCATTTAGTCTCCATGGGCCTCTATGTTTGACGTGTCTATGTATGTCCAGTGTCACTTCAATGGGCGCATGGTCAGCCCAGGATATTTGATTGATCCTAGATTGACCCAAAGTGGAACAAAGAGGTGAGGAGAGGAGTAGGTAGTCAATTCGTGTGTGGACCTGGCGTGAGTGCGAGAAAAATGTATATCCTTTCTCTGCAGGGTGTTGGATCCGCCATACATCCTGCAACTGGTACGACCGTAAAATGGTCCGAAAATGTTGGGAGGTTTGGGCAGTGGAGCGGGGCGGTGAGCTACGTGTAAGGCCCAGTCTATCTAAAGAGGGGGAATGCACCATATTGAAATCCCCTCCCACCACTAAGTTCCTAGCATCTGCCATATTAACTTTAGCTAGCACTTTCCTCAGCATACGGATGGGTTTCTTATTAGGCAGGTACACATTGAGAAGTGTTAGGGGTACATTGTGTAGGGTACCATATACAAGAATATAGTGACCCTGTGGATCTGCAACCGTACGCTGAATGGTAAATTGGAGCTGTTTGTGAATTAGTATAGCAACTCCTGCTTTTTTCTGCGGGCCTGAGGCTCTCAAGATTACTGGGTAGTCTCTAGAATGAATTCTCCACAAGTCGGATTTACGGTGATGCGTCTCTTGGAGGAAAATTATGCTAGGGGTCACCGATCTGAGATCCCTATAAAGCAAGTTACGCTTTAACGGAGAATTTAATCCGTTAACGTTCAGAGATATGATGTTAACCATTATAAATAAAGATAGATCGCTGCGTGTCTGGTTGCAGATCCACTGGGTGTACAACAGTATGCAAACATACAAAATATCTCACCAACTGTTGCCCGAGGGGGGAGAGCCACTCAATAACCGTATGCCACCACTGGAAAGTACAAAGTGCCCTATAAGAAAACAAAACTGTCAAAACCAAAACATACAGTAGTAACGTTGAACGTAAGTTCGATTGGCTCCAACCCTGACTCCTCACAAGTGGTAAGGGAGGGAGGCCAAGAGTGGACGACAGGCCGGCCTGAGCCATGATCGGGTATGGGAGAGAAAAGAAGAAAAGTCACACCGTAGTCCTCCACGTGTATCATCCTTCATATAGCTGCAGCAGGCTATCCGACAGAAGAGAAAAGGGGAGAGAAAAAAAAAAAAAAAAGGGGGGGGGGGAGGGTAAAGTGCTGCCAGTATCAGCTGCGTCTAAGACTATCGGAGGTCATGGCTGTCGAAACAAAAAAAAAAACCTTTCGTGTACACAGCAAAAAAAAAAAAAAAGGGGGGGGGAGGGGTGGAAGGGGGAAGCAGCCAAAAGGGGGGGACAAAACAAAGTCTCAAAGCGGGGTACATCGATTCATGCCAAATGGAACAGCAACTCAATTAGTAACTTTTCACATCCTCGTCAAAGGACTGGTGATTCCACGTGCCTCCATCCCCTCTTCAGGTGGGCGCCCCCTGAGCTGGAAGCGGTGCAGGAGACAGCTGTGGGGACCGATGCCCTGATGACACGGTGCTCCACGCAGGGGAGAGCCGTTGTTGGTGTGGAGGCGATCGAGGTGCTGGGGCTGCCTCCTCCTCAGCAAGGCCTAGTTTTCGTAGGAACTGAGATGCTCTAGCTGGATCTTGAATAGAGAACTGGGTCCCCTCCCGATTCACTATCAGGCGAAAGGGGAAGCCCCAGCGATATGGGATACGATTGTCCCTCAACTTCTGCGTTATGGGCCTCATGGCCCGCCGTTTCGATAGCGTGATTAAGGACAAGTCATTAAACACTTGTATTTTAGTCCCTTGGTGCGTATAGTGGGGATGATTTCGCAGCTTCAAAGTAATGGATTCCTTGCTCTCAAAGTAGTGCAATCTCACTACTACATCTTTTGGGAGGTTGCCATTAGCTGGGGGTTTACCCAGCGCCCTATGGGCTCTGTCCATTCTCCAGGCCTCCGGGGGAAGATCAGGGTTTATGGCAGAGAAGAGACCCCTCAGATACGATCTCAGATCCTGATTGGTAACGGTGTTAGGAACCCCCCTAATTCTGAGGTTCTGCCGCCGTTCCCTGTTCTCCAAGTCTTCCTGCTGCGCCTTAATACGGCAGACCTCCTCTCTTAGAATCACATTTTCATCCTCCAGATCATTTAGTTTTTGAATCAGCTCATCTGAGATGTATTCAAGCTTGTCAGTACGTTCCCCTAATGTGGAGATTTCTGCCTTAAGTTCAGTGACCACTCCCTTCAGTGAGGCTGTAATGCTGCGCGTGAGTTTATCATGCAAAGTCTCTAATTGCGCAGAGAGTATGGTCTCTGTGATTACAGGCTGTGATATAGTGTGGGTCACCTGAGAGTCCGGTGGGTCCTCCATCTGCTCCAGTTGTTCAATCGGTCGCAGTATCACAGTGTCGGAGGTCCGACTGGGGGAGCTGGATATGCTGGAGAGATCATCGGCGCCATCATGGATACTGCCGTTGCGGCGCGAAAACCTGCGATTAAGATATGGAGATAGCGTCCCGCCTGCCTTTGTCCGCCTTCTACCCATCCTCCCAGGTCTGCCGGTAGCTGTTCTCGTCGCCCGGTGCAAAGGTAGGCTCTGCTGTAATCTATTAGAGGGCTTTTTTCCCTGGATACACGCGGAGCTCAGTTAGTGTGCGGCCATTTTCTAGCTCGTCAGGCTCCGCCCTCCACTTGCATAAATATTTACTGGTTCCTCAGCAAGATCCCCCCACCTTTTTTATACTGAACTACAGTTAAAACTACAGTAAAGTAAAAAAAATATACAATAATGCACATGCACACAAGAACCAGAACGTTGGAAAATAAAAGTTGGTTTTAAATAAACATCTGTCTTCATTAAAACAATATGTTCAGCACCAGTCCTGTTGAATGAATTTATGTTGAACAAGGGGATACACCTGTACTATCCCTTTAATCTTGGTTCTAGAACTGGATGGATTGAATTTTAAAAGGCAAAAGTGTTCATATGCTCTAACGACACAATCTGTCTCTGCACACATACCAGGCAGTGTTGGAGCATTTGACATTCTCTTTTCTAAAGAGTTTTATTTTAAAAACTAGTTCTAATTGCCCTTCAGTATCAAAATTAATTGCGTTTTCTGCTAAAAGGCCAGGGCGTTTTAAGGTTACTCCTGGGTCTGAGCAGCCTATGTATCTTCTATAAAAGGTATGATTGCATACAATGGAGAGGAGTGCTGGGAGAGATTTGCTTGACCGAGGCTATACATTACAGTCCAATTAGTGCCGAGATCACCACAGAGTCTTTAACTTTATCTAGTAACTGTCCACTGCGTTAATGGAGACTCCAGAGAATCTGCTGGTTGGGAATGCTGGTCTCCTGGAGTGGTATTGAAGGATCTCCCTTTATAAACATGATTTTCTAAGAAAGATTGTCATTTAAAAAAAGAAAAAAGATAATGGAATTAGACTATCATAATAGATTTTTAGGCAGTTGGGCCCAAACGTGTCTTTCTTCTGTGCAGTAGACATTGCCCTGTGCTCTCTCATTTATCACTTATTTCATGCTTTGCTAGACATACACAATATATTGGTACATGTAGCACTGGCCTTTGAAGTAATAGATTGATTAAGATTGTGACCATATTCCAATTTTACATGGCGTCGGAAACTAGTATCATTTCCATAAAACTCAAGAGAATAATGAGATTACATGCATTTAGAAGTGTTGCAGAGGGAAGATAATGGTTAGTGATAGCAATACAGTGGTTAGGCTGCAAAAGTATCAAATAAAATGTCACCCCATAAACAGGCTTTGTGATTAGGGTTTATCTATAAAGTACCAAATGTTTTCTGCAGTGTTGTATTATCCAATACTCCCATCACATCAGGTTTTCTCATTTCCACGTGGTGACAGGGGACAAAGTGCCTTTCTTTAAATAAATATATATCACAATTTCTTATTTGACATTGTTTACAGGTGATCTATTATTCGATATTTCAGTATACTGGATACTGAATGCTGATTTGCATCAATATTTAAAAGCACTTTTAAGTTAATTTCACCTATAATACTGTAATTATACCTGGGTCATTTGCTCCTGGACACAATTGCAAGAACACTAAGGGGTGCAAGAGTTGCCCCTTAGTGCTTATCTAAATAGCACTTGCACCCAGGAGGCTACTCCCTACCTTGGGCCCCTGAATGAGGAGCTGCGTCTGTCCTACTTCATGTTGCATGTAGTGTGCCTAATGACACAATGGTTCCTGCAGCAGCCTCCATTAATAGACCCAGCATACTTGCATCTAAAGAAACATGTGCAGACCTTATTTTGATGCCAAGAGCCAGATGCAAACCCCAACTATGAATATTTTAAACACAATTGCATCCGATTCACATCTGTGCATCTCCCCCTCGCACTCAAAATGATACTAAAGAAACATTGTGGCATGCCCAAAACTGCATTTTATAAACTATGCTTGAGCTCAGAAATGAGCCGGTATGACTTGAATAGGGATGATCGAAATATTTTGCTGTACAAAAAAAAATCCTATAGGCCGGGTCGGTGCGAGCAGAATACAAGCGGAGTCAAACAGGCAGACGTCAAAGCCAGGAGATCAATCAAGAATGGTCATACAGGCAAGGGTCGGAATACAGATATCAGAGTAGTCGGTTTACCAGGCAGGGGTCAGGATCACAGAAGTCAGCTTAGTCAGACAGGCAGGGGTCAAAACAGGTATAAGATATCAGGAACAGACGAAATAGCACCCAGGAACTCAAAGAGATAAACCTATAATGGGCAATTACTGAAGTCCCTTTAAATACCCTTTGAATTTCACACCATTGCACTCTGATGTCATTACACCAGCGCCAATGCGCCTATAAAGCCAGGAGATACGCGCACTCCCTAAGGAACCGGCAACTCTACAGGGAAGGAGCAGCGTGGCGGGCATCCCCGTAGATGGCGCAGCGGGTGTACCTGCCGGCCCCCTAGACCACCAGGGTAAGTCCTCACATGGACACAGTATAAAACTAGTTTGCAGAGGCATATCAACAGTTTTCAATAGGTTTATAAAACATTAGGATAAGGAAAGATTGTCACCTGAAAGACAACAGGAACATTTGCTTAATCCTGCACATGGGAACTGGTGCATCAGGAAAAATTCCTACCTCAGCTGTGTTCCGTCTGTTGCAGCAGAGCACGAAGTGTTCTTGGAAAATATAGTCTTACAGGAAACAAAATGTAAGTGCTGAACATGTTCTGTTTGGGGAAGCACATAATAACTGTGTACCTCTTACACTATTATGTTAAAGGGATACTGTCATGGAAAAACATGTTTTTTCCAAAACACATCAGTTAATAGGGCTGCTCCAGCAGAATTCTGCACTGAAATCCATTTCTCAAAAGAGCAAACAGAATTTTTTATATTCAATTTTGAAATCTGACATGGGGCTAGACATTTTGTCAGTTTCCCAGCTGCCCCAATCATGTGACTTGTGCCTGCACTTTAGGACTGCACTTTAGGATGGAACTACTTTCTGGCAGGCTGTTACTTCTCCTACCTAATGTAACTGAATCAGTCTCAGTGGGACTTGGCTTTTACAATTAAGTGCTGTTCTTAGATCTTTCAGGGAGCTATTATTTTGTGTTAGGGAGCTGCTATCTCGTCACCTTCCCATTGTTCTGTTGTTAGGCTGCTGGGGGGGAGGGGGTGATATCACTCCAACCAGCAGTAAAGAGTGACTGAAGTTTATCAGAGCACAAGTCACATGATTGGGGCAGCTGAGAAATTGACAATATGTCTAGCCCCATGTCAGATTTCAAAACTGAATATAACAAAATCTGTTTGCTCTTGTGAAAAATGGATTTCAGTGCAGAATTCTTCCGGAGCAGAACTATTAACTGATGCATTTTGAAAAAAAATATGTTTTCCCATGACAGTATCCCTTTAATGAAAGTGTGGAACCTGCTTTTTTGGGCTGATCTAAGTATAAGGGACTATCATACCTCCCAACTGTCCCATTTTTCGTGGGACAGTCACGATTTTGACAGCTCAACCTATTGCATATTAACACAACCCACAGTCCCGGATTATTTCTCTTTGATCTCCTGCACTGACGCCAGAAAAAGATACAAAGTTTCTAAATGTGTATCAGTAAAGTTTATTTAAGGTTTGCAATGGATGAGTGTGTTGTACAAATAGCATTTGTGTTGGAACTGGACGCAGTTAAAGTTAAAAGTGGTTTAGGGTTTTATGATATTAACTGCAGTCTCATATAACAACAGAGTTAGCAAAGCTGCACGTATGGAGTTCACATGCTTGAAATTGTCTCCTTTTGTGTTTTTGATCACATCCTGTTGACAACACTAAGGGGCACATTTACTTAGCTCTAGTGAAGGAATAGAAGAAAAAATACTTCAAATTTCGAATGTTTTTTTTTGGCTACTTCGACCATCGAATTGGCTACTTTGAATCGAACGATTCGAACTAAAAATCGTTCGACTATTCGACCATTCGATAGTCGAAGTACTGTCTCTTTAAAAAAACTTCGACCAACTACTTTGCCACCTAAAACCCACCGAACATCAATATTAGCCTATGGGGAAGGTCCCCATAGGCTTTCTTACAAATTTCTGATCAAAGGAAAATCGTTCGATCGATGGATTAAAATCTTTCCTTCAATCGATCGATCGCAAGAAAATGCGGTAAATCCTTCGACTTCGATATTGGAAGTTGAAGGATTTTACTTTGACCATTAGTAAATGTGCCCCTAACTGATCTCCTTGAACTATAATGGGTGTGTGTGTTTACCTACTGGGCATGGGATAGAAGAAATAAATATTGCCAATATATTTCCCTAAACCTATTACACAATTTCCAAGGCTGAGGAACATATATCATAAGCTAAAATAATATATTGCACTTGACCATAATCAGAGCAGTGACATGTACTTTACCTCTTCAAGGTATCAGGTAAGTGAATACAATAACTGGGGGGTTCTCTCTTAAGAAAGGGCAGAAGGAAAGAACAGTCTTAAGTAGGATAGGATATAGGCATGGAAGAGTGTATTAGCAGTTAAGAGAGAAAAATGGACAGTTCTATAATGACACAAGAGTAATCGAATTCCAAAGTGTTGATACCTTTGGTGAAGTGCAGAGATACAAGAAAACATGCACTCAACATTTTGGGTTGGCCCTTCTTTAATTAGGCCTAAGGAAGGGAAAAGCTTTACCCTAAAAGCATTATGTGTTTGCATGTATGCTCTTATGTCTTCATCACTTACCCATTACAACATACCACAGCAATAGACAGTCTAGACCAGTGATCCCCAACCATGTTGCTCTCCAACCCCTTGGATGCTGCTTCCAGTGTCCTCAAATCAGATACATATTTTTAATTCCTGCTTTGGAGGCAAGTTTTTGGAACCTCTCTCATGCTTGTGTAGCTCCCCAACTCTTTTTACATCTGAATGCAGCTCACAGGTAAAAAAGGTTGGAGGCCCCTGGTCTAGACCCAGCTTATTTAAATGTGTTGTTTTATTTAAAATTTTTGTGATAATGTTTGCCTGTAAAGGTAATACTACATTTAACAGTTCTCCTTTAGCTGGATGATATAGAAAATTCCTACATTATCAAGTCTGAGTGCTGCAATTGGCTCCCAAAAGCAGTTTGACATGCCAGCTGTAGATAACAGGCAGTTTTATAGGTACCCATCTGATCTGACTAGGGGAAAATCAAAACAGGCTAACCGGGGTGGCACATAAGCAAAATGGCCTGCGAATGTCAACTACACATAAAGTTGGCTGTGTAAACATAATAAATATAGAGTACAGTATACACTTGCTTTTTGGAGATAAATCTTAACTGTTCCTTTTCCACCTTTTTTTGAGGTGATGTATTTTGTGACATTACATTATGGTTTTAATGTTAGTTATGACTCTATGTTATGCTTGCATAACCATTCTCCATTGCAAAAGCCATTTGTTTGCCCCATAAAAGGTATCAGACCCTACAACGAATTAATTTATCCATGGGGCCACTACAGTTTGAAGAAGTCATTATTCACCTAAAGAAACAGGCATTGCAAACAAGCAATAAAAATCAATGGAAGGTCATTGCTTAGTAAGACTGAGATAGCAGCTTTAGATTTTTTTTTTTATGTCTTTGTCCTTCACTTAACTCCTTTCTTCCTTCTCTCCGTACCTTCTTCAATGGATTTCGAGTTAGATCTAATTCTCTGTTTACGTAAACCAGTAAACTGGAAGTAAATTTCAGGTCGTGATTTTCAGATGACTTTAAGAAAATGCTGTAAATAAGCGGTGCCCTTCACTCTGTTTAGAGCTGATAAGGTTTGGCAAGACTTGGAAGCTATTGATTTATACAACTGTTACAGTTAATAGTTCTATAGTAAAAACATTTTAAATGTAATCATTTGATGTATGGTCCTGCAGAAAGACGAGTCCTACAGAAACACTGCCCTACTAAAAGAGCTGGGATTCAAAAGGTCAGCCCAATTTTTTTCATGAGTAATGGGGCCATTAACCAAACCTCCACATAATGCAGTGCATTTAAGGCCTATTATAGGAAAAAATGTTGCAATTTGTTTTCAGATGTCGTTTAAAAGAAGACGTTCCTAGCAAGTTGAGATTCCTTGCAAAATGAGAATTTGCAAAATGCAATGATCTTGTTAAACTGCAGCCAAAAGCTTAGCTACAATTTTATTTCCTTTCATTACCATAATTCAGATGTACACAGTGATTTAGGAACAGGAATTTCCTTTGTGCCATGATATCTCAAAAACATTAATGGTGTAGTTTAGAATATTCATTAATCCTGGATTATTAAAGTGAACCTTGTATTTAAATTAATATTTAGCAGCCTGCCTATGTTAATCAAAGCAACTTTGCAAACTGTAATCATGTTTTGGTGATTTATTAAAATACAGGTATGGGACCTGTTTTCCAGAATGATGGGACCTGGGGTCTACTAGAAAATCATGTAAACATTAAAGAAATCCAAAAGGCTGGTTTTGCTTCCAATAAGAATTAATTATACGGTATCTTAATTTGGATCAAGCACAAGGTGCTGTTTTATTATTACAGAGAAAAAGAAAATCATTTTTAAAAGTTTGGATTATTTGGATAAAATGGAGTCTAAGGGAGATGGTCTTTCCATAATCCAGAGCTTTCTGGATAACGGGTTTCAGGATAACGGATCCCATACCGTTACTGGGTTTCCTAAAACAAAACTTCAACAGTCAGGGTCAGTAATCATTAAGATGTATTTTATTGCAGTTATTCTCTTATCTTTCTATTCAGTCTTTGTGACATGACACTAGCAACCACATAGAATGGAAGGCTAGAAGACAGTTAGACTGAAGAGTTGCAAAACAAAAAAATAACATTTTAATATAGAAAATAAATACCTACTGAAAATATAATGGTTTGTAGCATTAAGTTAATTGTAAGGATAAATTCACCTTTAAATGAGAATGAAATCTAGTGAGAATTGAAAGAGACAAGAGGGCTTTACCATTGAATTTGCAGTTGCTGCATTATGGATACAATACATGTCAAATTGAACTTTTTCAAACTGCACTTGCATTTATAAATGACCTCTATGTTGTTGCATTCCTAGCCTAATTCTTTATTTCGTTTTCCTTAAAACAGAATGGTAGTAGCCACACATTTTTATGCAGAACTTTAAGGGGCAGATTATCAAGGGTCGAATTGAGAATTTGAAATACACATTTTCTAGTTTTTTTAACTTTCAAATTCGACTAGGGAATTATTCAAATTCAATGCGAGTTTTTTTAAAAATTAGAATTACATTTTTGAGACTTATCCTACTCTGGCCCTTTAAGAACTCAAATTCAACTATTCGCCACCTAAAACCTGAATTGCTCAATTTGGAGTTGTTTGCAGCCTGTTGATCCTATTCTCCCGAGTTAAAAAAAAATTTAATGTCTAATATTCGATCGAATAGTCCCGACCCGAAGATTCAAATTAAATTTGAATTGTACGAATCAAATTTTCCTCCGAAAAAAAAAAACTTGAATGTCAGGAAGGCAATTAACATATTCTAATTGTTCAACGAACTTCTACCATTGACTTGTAAATGCACTTGGCAGGTTTTGGGTGGCGAATATTCGAATTAGAACTGTTTACATAGTCGAGGTGTGATAAAACTTGCATTTGAATTTACTGTACATTCAGATTGGGGGATTAAAATTTGAAAGTGTGAATTTCGATGCCAAAAAACAATTCAAAGATTTGAATTCGAATTTAGTATTCAACCCTTAATAAACCTGCCCCTAAGTAGTGCTCTCTATGTGTAATTAAAAATAAAGCTTAATAACAAAACCAATTGAAACATCTACAGTGAGACTGTTTTATTTCTATATCTTGCTTATCTTTTTACAAATATTTGAAATATATGGCAAACTTGCTAGACAGAAAGACCGTGCATTATCCTTGCAAGGGTTGTATAAAATCCCAGTTAGGGTATTTTATGTTATTTGGTTGCCTGAGGAGTGCTCTTCTATTCACCCCTTTCCCCAACATGATACCACGCTGAGCGACAAACTGGCAGGTGTCATAATGTTCCAGTTAGAATGTCCAATATAAGACAATCATTTAAGTGCCCCTCGGGATTAAAAGACAGAAATATAACAAAGAAACCGGATCAATAATGCTTGGTGAAATAAGACAGAGAAGGTTATTTACTCTGCATTGATCCGTTGCTGCAGTACCATAAACTTGGCCTGTTTTTCTTTTGTTAACCTTTACGTTTAAGTCTACTCACAAGCAACAAGGGAGCTGACTAACAGGTGTAGATTAAGGATCGAAAGAGGTCATTGTACCTCTGTCACCGCAAGGCACCCATGTAACAACATCCCTGAAGAAATTTAAACATCGATAGCCATAATAAGAGCAAATTTATCAAGCTTGGCCTATTTTCGATGAGCTCTGAGGCTCTGTCCAGCCTGTTTTCTCTGGTGAGAACTCAATGCATCAGGACATTATTTTTTGCTGGACCTGATTATCTTTTCTGACACAGCAGATTTGTTAGACTCATGCACAGTGTTTTGTTGCTGGTGTCCAAGCATGGGCTGCTGTTTATTTTCTTATAATAGATAAAAATGAAGGAATCATTTCTGTATCAATTTAGCCTTCCCCGCTCAGCAGGCTGTATCTAGTGAAACATTATCTGTGCACCTGAGTCTGTGGATCCTGATAATATTATTGAGCGATATTCAGTGCAGCGTAACCCACATGTCTGTGAAGGGCTGCATGCAAAAATGGAAAGTTATTAAAAAGTGTTAATCCTATTATTTATTTATTTATTTATTATTATTTTTTTAGGGCTAAATTTCATTGTGGGGACATTACAAGAATATGCACTTACTAATTACTATACAGAAAAAGAATCATTTAGGATTGCCTAGATCGATATTTCCAAAAATCTGCTTTGAAATTAAGCACTGGAACAGTAGGGCATTATAGTCTACCACTGCCACTGCATAATAACACCCCCATAGGTTCAATATTGTTCCAACGATTCCTGTAAGAATGTTAAAGGTTGATTTTATTATGCATTAGCAGCTTAGCACTGGGTGGAGTAATGAGAAAGGTTGCATTGAGAAGACACAATAGGAAACAATGGCGGTTATCAGATGCGTTGATGAATTTCTCATTTCAGTAAAACTCCTTCCTTGCTGTCCACTGTCAGTTTATCACCACTTGAAGGGAAGTTATACCCCGGAACATTGGCAATCTCTATAAATACTGTATATGACACATAAAACAGTCCATACACACCTTCCCTCTGTCTTGTACCGGCTATAATGAAAAGTCGCTGCGGCATGGCACACGCAGCGCTTCTTATTCCGAAGTCGCCTGAAGGAAACTTCGGGCGACTTCGGAATAAAAAGCGCCGCGTGTGCCATGCCGCAGACGACTTTTCATTATAGCCTGTGCAAGACAGAGGGAAGGCGTTCGGGGAGATTGGTCGCTGAAAAGACGAGGTGATTAGTCGCCAGGCGACTAAATCTCCCCGAATCGCCCAGTGTGCCCCTACTCTAAAGACAAGAATATACACAGAGAAACACAAGAAAGGATCTGAATAGAACAATGTAGATTGCTCTAGTTGCGTTGTGGCAATAGTGTGAGTATATGTGGTTTAACAAATGTGGGAAGGTGACAGAAGATAGGAGAAAGATAAATGAACTGCGTCATAGATTTTAGCATTTTATGACAGACCACATTACAGGAGTCTTATACAGTGTTTCAGAGAGGGCAGAAGGTGATCAGGCAAAAAGCATGGTGGCGCTTTGTTGGCAGCTGGGGGATTCCATGTAATGAGCACTGCCAGTGGTCCAACATAGTTAATCTGACACTGTGATATTCTCTAGGCATCTTGGGTTTTGTAACGAAAATCGCTATTTATTGAACAGAAATATAGCAGAACTCCTTTACTACAACCTTACACATTATAAAATTATAATCAAATACAGAAGAGTCCCCAGACCTGGGCGGAATTATTCCAGAGGACAAGCAAGCTAAACCTTCATCTGTATTATGGCCACTCGCCAGGTACAGCAAACCTGATTTTTCTGGACCTTTATATGTCACCTAATAGTCTAATATTAACATCTTGCATCTTCTTTTTAAATGGCTAGAATTGAAAGCCACTTGTAAGTGAATTCATTCATAACAGTTGAATAAAAAAAACTATTTAAAAATATTATTGTTTTCATATTACATTAAAGAGACAATATTCAAATGCACCAAATTATTATATCTCACTCCTCAACTGACAGCAAATCATATATTGTACTTTCCTGATCTATTTAACTCAGAGGGCCTGGCCATACTGACCTGTTTACTTGTATTGGCTGCTTGCTGATATGGCTCTTTTCCAAGCAGTCACAGCCATGCAAACACATCATCTATCACTGTTATAGTCCGTGCGATGGCATCTACCTGATGGGCTAGGCCGAAGCTGCCTCTCTAGCCATATGCTGGAGATTGTCAGCTACCGTTTCATGCCAGGGCCTTCTCTCTTTCATGCCAAGGAAGCCTGCCTCTGTTGCAGAGTGCCAATTGGAATATGGCATCTTGTTAAAAAGACTTTTCCCATGACTAATATTAAGATGCACTGGATTTCACTGACAATATTTTAATTTCCAGCAGTTCTGTGCTTAGAACAGCACTTTATCTTGTGCAAAATCAACAGCATTTAAGCTAACTGCTAATATCTGACATTCTTTTCCTTTATTTTTTTTTTATTCTATTTCAGAAAAATGTAATGCTTGTTTCCCCCCTAAATCTGGCAGAATGTTATGGCTGTAATATCAGGAACTAGATGGGTGTTTTAGAAACTCAGCAAAAAATGGGAATTTTCCAATACTGTTTCTTTGTCAATTTCTGTATTTTTATCTGCCATGAGCTGGAATCATGTGTCAGTTGTAACAGTAAAGTGGGACTCCAGAGGAAATTATCAGTAGTGATGGACATTTTAGGAGGTTTTTAGACATTATAGGTAAGTATGGGTATGAGTATGAGTATGGGTAATGGTTGCACAGTTCATCTAAAGGTACATAAGAAGAAGGATTCTAAAATTGTATTGGCCAATGAATACAATATTATGCCTATCCTTAGTTTGTGCTATGAGTTAGAAGGCAAACATGCAATTTCCAAAATAAAGTAGAAGCACACCTATGATAATATAATAATATTCATGCTGTACTACTGCTAGCATTAGTAATAATAATATCAACAGGGAAGTGGGATATTTTAGTTCTTAATTGTAAGAAAATGTGATAGAAACCCCCAGTGATTAAAGGTACTTGCATCAAAATGTACTCTTTGCACTTCCGTATAGTTGCATTCACAGTTGCAAAGTCCTTCCTACCTCCCATGATGCAGAGGAACCCTGGAGCTACTGTAACCTCGGGATCAGGTGGTAGCTCCAGAGTTCCCTTAGTTTCTTGCGTCAATAGGATAGTGATTGGCGAATCTGTGTTACGCATTGAAGCCAATGGGCTTCAAAATAATTTTGAGGTGCGTAAATTTTGCGACAATTTTTGTATGCACGACTATTTGGTCCAAATGCATTAAAGTCAATAGCCGTCCGAATTATTTTGCCGCAGTTTCACGGATTAATTAGCTTGTGGCAAAACGCGTAAATTTGCTGCAAATTTGTGCCTGTCTAAGAAATT